>NC_041397.2:75077627-75381793 GCF_900747795.2 Erpetoichthys calabaricus | reverse complement strand
CCGCAGGTCCTGCATGTACTGAGTCTGAGGAGTTGTGCTGATGTAGGGCTCAGAGAGTGTCCTGAAGGCCAGGGTTACAGGAATGCACATCTCCCTCCTGAATATCAGCAGAACGAATAGCCCACAGCAAAGACATGTTGGTCCCAGACTTCTGATAGAGAGCTGCGTGACTAGAATCCTGCTACAATACTCTTGCTCTTTTTAGAATCCCTACAGTATATTTAGGATATTTACAAGTGATGAGTACAGGCCAGTGATATAAAGCAGCCTGTCATCTTCATAAAGAGAAGTAGATGGCGAGGGATTCATTGAAGATGGTAAGTAAATTTAATAACAGAGGGCACCCTTGTCTGGATACACATTCTAAAGCAAAATAATCAGAATTTATAGTATAACCATGAAATGAAGCTTCTGGACTGAGGTATGAAAGTTTAATCCATGCACACAGATGGGGTCAGAATCCAAATTTACATAATTCAGTGAACAAGTAACCCCATTCACCTCAATCAAAGACTTTAACAGAATTTAACAGATTGTTTTATGTGGTAGGTTAATGAAAGTATTATATCAGCATTCAGTACCAGACTTTTCCTATAAAGAAAGCTGTGGGGGTTGTGGTAGATCACTATGCAAGCAACTGTGAGTAGACTGGCTTACTGAAGTCCCAATGGATGCACTGCTAGGTGCTGTTCACTGCAGAAATACACTGAGAAAAGCCCTGACTAGGTTATGGGAAGCAGTGGGTTTGGTATTCAGAGGGTTTGGACAACTATATCATTGTGTCAAAATGAAAGAAAAGGTTACATAAGTGTTCAAAATTGCTGTTTTTGGACAAGTGTTTCAAGGAAACAAAAATAGATTTTTTGCGTATTGGACGTAGTTCAAATTCATTTTATCAAGTCTATTTATAGAAAAGTCACTTATGGATCAGATCCATTTCAGACATGCTCTAAACACTTTATTGATCTACAGCACTAAGAAAGGAGTTTAATCAGAAGTTTCCAAGTATATGCAGGTGACGTTTAAGCACACAGATGCTGTGTAGCAGGTTCTCTGTTAATTCATATTCAATGACAAAGCGAATTAAATAAAAATAATTAATAAGTGCAACCTATGTATGGCAAAATATATACTAATTTGATAAGAAATATTGTCCCAGGACAAAACAGTGGAAGAGTCCTCAAGAAAATTAAGGGGACCAAATGGGCCGCCCTGTTTATGCCAAAGTCCAAACAAAGAACTGAAATAAGCACTCAGGGGTGCAAGAACAGAAAACAGGTGCACAAACTGCCTCGTTAGCCTGCTAGGTTGGTCTATTTTAGAAGCTCTATTGAGCTGGTCAGGTTTGGGGACATCTGACAAGCAGGTGGTCTGCTTCTCATTGGTCGCCATTCCTTTTGGGGATGTTGGTACTTATAGTTCTTGACTGGAAGAGGTGGGGTTTCTGAGTGGGTCTAAAGAGATGATAGTTAGTGGCCTGGAGGCAGTATTGCAAGCATCAGCAAAATCCAATGGGTGATCCTCAGACACCCATGTGTGACAATATCTATAAGCATACAAGGGAAAAACTGTTAATGCTGTGGATGCATAGCTAAAGAACATGTAATGAGTTACATGTTCTCTTTACCATTATATAAAGGGACCTCATTTGCCTTCCTTGCCAGGAGGTTTAGAGCTTTTTACTTACCAAGCTTTCTTATGGGCCACGCACAATATTAAACATATTCAAAACCATCCATCCATCCATTATTTCCCCCTGGGATTAATAAAGTATCTATCTATCTATCTATCTATCTATCTATCTATCTATCTATCTATCTATCTATCTATCTATCTATCTATCTATCTATCTATTATCCAACCCGCTATATCCTAACTACAGGGCCACGGGGGTCTGTTGGAGCCAATCCCAGCCCACCTCAGGGCACACCCACACACCAAGCTGACACTATGGACAATTTAGGATTGCCAATGCACATAACCTGCATGTCTTTGGACTGTGGGAGGAAACTGCGAGGCAGCAGCGCTACCACTGCGCCACCGTGCCGCCCTTTTCAAAACCAATGTAAAAAAAAATAAGAATATCTTCAATAAAAACCCAACCCCATCACTGCAACAGAATACTCAATAACACTTAGTTTACGTACTGCAAAATCATATCTACTATTTATTTACTCTTATGTAACAAGACTTTAACAAAGGTTTGTTTTGGTCTTCATTATAAAACATCAGTAGATAGGTTACTCTGTGCAGTATGGCATATTGACATGGTGGAAAATGTACTTGTTAATATGAGTGACTCACAGATCGTATAATAAATGTGCAATATCAAGAGAAATGTGTCTCAGTTAAGTAAAGTTTTGTTAGTAAGTCAGCATAGCAAAGAAGACTCTTTACGAATGCTTTGTAAGTGTTGTGAAGACCCAAAAAATTGTTTGTGAAGGTCTTGTTACATAACAGTAATTGAGTTACAGGTGCATATTTGCAGTACCTAATTTAAGGTGTTATCAAATAGTCCATCCAGATTATGTTCCGCAATGTCAGTTATATGCATTTATTTGGTGAAGCTCATACAGATAAAATATCAATACAAATACCCAGTATAAGGACAACATCAATCACTAACAGTCCCCAAACAACCAGTTTAACACAAATGAACAATCATCCAATTATTGAAGACTTTTACGGTCAAGATGTTAACTTTGTGTATGTCACAGCCTATGAGGAAGCACTGTTTTAAAATTTTGATAATCCTGATCTTAACTGACCAAAAATATTTGCATTATGAAAAAAGAGTAAGCAAAGTCTACACAAGTTGCAGTTTTTAAAAAAAATCCAAAATGTGAAGGGTGCCAAACAGCAATTTTAGAAGCAGGGCACAGAGTAATCTCAAACTACTTCCTACCTTGGTAGACATATCTGCTTTAATAAAAGGATGCGTCTCTCTGTGTCTCTCTCATTCCAATAGATGGCATATCACAAACATTAACACTACTTTTACAAATCCCTTACCAAATGGTATATAACAGAGACATACGCATTGCATGGTGCACTGAAAATATTAACACTGAAGTCTCCGTGAATTACTTACATTTCAACCTTTCGTAGATGGGTAGCACAGCTAGTTAGTTATAATTATTTACAAACAAATGTCATTTAACTTGGAAGTCACTGCTATTCAAAGCTTTTGTAGACCTTCCAACCATTGTACAATTTCTTTTAATGTAACTACTAGTTATTAGAATCCTGAAATGTATGATAATTTTGCTTAGCCCTGGTTATAGCTGTAAAGGATTGGGGTCAGGACTATAAATGCTTTGTGTATTTATGAAGCTTTACACCCTGACACCTTAAAGTATGATAGTTAAAACAATAGCACATTATACATATTTATATATAATTAATGAACAGCTGTCTAAAACAAAACATACATTCAAGCCAACTGGAGTGTTAATTTTTAATTGCAGCCCAGAATACAAAATAAAAAGACTTGAGGTACAAGCAGAGGAATTAAACCAAATAGTCTGGCAGCTGGATGTACTGGTAAATAAATCATTTATGACTGCTGGGACAGCAGTAAATCCACAGATTCCAAAAACCTGATTAAAAAAAAAAAAAAAAAGAAAAGAAAACAACAACATCCAAAACCTAGAAGACTATGAGAAGGACCTAAGTATATGAGTTTTTAAATATACACAGTCTTAATTTAAATTGCAATTCAATTAATTTTAATCTGAAAAAGCTAAATTTGTTTTTAAAATGTCATGATCTATATATGTGGATTTGGCTATTGTTAAGTTTGATACTGTGCACTTCTGGTGTTTTAATTTGAAATATTGATATTTGATAAAATACATAAATAAACTAGTTACAAATTTGTACAGATCTCATTGACGTTCCGTGCACATTCCAAACAAAATACAGTAAATGTGTCAGTTAACATTTAAATGTGCTGCTCAGTAAGAAAAACAAGCCTTAATGTTCATATAGTGTATGTCTTAGCTTGAAAAAAAAGAGCATTATACTAATTGCGCATTCTAAATAAAAGATTATTGTTGAAGATAACAGCTAAGTTGTTGGTTCAGCTGAACTAATATTCATGCTCTTTAAAGATGATAAAATCTTGTTTCCTGCTGTATATCCACCAACCTAAAGAATTTCTTTTGTTCTCATTTTTTAAGACAAGCATCCATCCATTTTCCAACCCACTGAATCCGAACACAGGGTCACGGGAGCCAATCCCAGCCAACACAGGGCGCAAGGCAGGAATCAATCCCGGGAAGGGTGCCAACCCACCACAGGACACACACACCCACACACCAAGCACACACTAGGGCCAATTTAGAATCATCAGTCCACCTAACCTGCATGTCTTTGGACTGTGGGAGGAAACCAGAGCGCCCGGAGGAAACCCACACAGACACGGGGAGAACATGCAAACTCCACGCAGGGAGGACCCGGGAAGCGAACCCAGGACCCCAGGTCTCCCAACTGCAAGGCAGCAGCGCTACCCACTGCGCCACCGTGCCGTCTTTTAAGACAAGTAGTTATCATTAAACATTTTAATTCGTTGAAAACATTCATTATGGGACACAATTGGAGAAACATCATTAGGTCTTCTTGATAAATATGTCTGGATTGTGTTAGGTAACAGTAAAAATCCTTGACCTAAGCCATGAGTGAAAATATGCTTACGTGGCAGGGGAGATACTATGATTACTATAGTGGCTCTCCCAGTGAGAGACTCATTCATTGCACTCTAGGTTTTCTGATCCCTGTGATTTCCCCATACGTGGGAAACTTGACTGCATAATTTGTGGTAGTGGAGAACTGCATCCATGCTCTCCCCTGATTTTTATTTAGGTCAGAGTGGTGGATATGAGGCTAAAGATCTGTGTTGGTATCTGGAAGCTTATCGATTCAAATCCCATTACTGCCAGAAGGGATCCTACTCCACTTGGTCCTTGAGTGAGGCACTTAACCTGAAAATTGCTTCAGGGGAGCTGTACAATGTGTGACCCTGAAATCTGACACCAAAAAGGTCCTATAAAATAGAAAAAATTCCTTTGGTGATTCCTGGTGATTAATAAAGTATATCAAAATCAAAATATCTAACTTCATAATGTAAGGCTGGTGTGCTAACGTCATATTTCTCTAAATTCTGATTTGATAAGTATAAACCAAGAAAGGGCAGTGCCAGACAGTTCGCCATAATTCTTCTATCAATGTCAAAGAATAGAGTAGTCAATAATGGCAAAAGTTGAACCTAAATGTAACAGCATTATAATGTAATGAAACTGTCCATGACAAAAGGAGTTAAGGCTTTTTTTGTGCTGTGATCAATATTAAAGTTGTATTTTACAACAAAGGCATGACGATAACCATTTATAAAGTATCAGTATGATTGCCTTTAAGTTGTCAAAAATATTACTGATAGATAGATAGATAGATAGATAGATAGATAGATAGATAGATAGATAGATAGATAGATAGATAGATAGATAGATAGATAGATAGATAGATAGATAGATAGATAGATAGAACCCAAGGGGAAATTCACATACTCCAGCAGCAGCATACTGATTAAAAAAATATATATATATTAAATTAAAGAGTGATAAAAACGCAGGTATAACAGACAGTTACTTTGTATAATGTTACCGTTTACCCCCCCTGGTGGAATTGAAGAGTCACATAGTGTGGGGGAGGAACGATCTCCTCAGTCTGTCAGCGGAGCAGGACAGTGACAGCAGTCTGTCGCTGAAGCTGATCCTCTGTCTGGAGATGATACTGTTCAGTGAATGCAGTGGATTCTCCATAATTGATAGGAGCCTGCTCAGCGCCCGTCGCTCTGCCACGGATGTCAAACTGTCCAGCTCCATGCCTACAATAGAGCCTGCCTTCCTCACCAGTTTGTTCAGGCGTGAGGCGTCCTTCTTCTTAATGCTGCCTCCCCAGCACACCACTGTGTAGAAGAGGGCGCTCGCCACAACCGTCTGATAGAACATCTGCAGCATCTTATTGCAGATGTTGAAGGACGCCAGCCTTCTAAGGAAGTATAGTCGGCTCTGTCCTCTCTTGCACAGAGCATCAGTATTGGCAGTCCAGTCCAGTTTATCATCCAGCTGCATTCCCAGGTATTTATAGGTCTGCACCCTCTGCACACAGTCACCTCTGATGATCACGGGGTCCATGAGGGGCCTGGTCCTCCTAAAATCCACCACCAGCTCCTTGGTTTTGCTGGTGTTCAGTTGTAGGTGGTTTGAGTCGCACTATTTAACAAAGTCCTTGATTAGGTTCCTATACTCCTCCTCCTGCCCACTCCTGATGCAGCCCACGATAGCAGTGTCGTCAGCGAACTTTTGCACATGGCAGGACTCCGAGTTGTATTGGAAGTCCGATGTATATAGGTTGAACAGGACCGGAGAGAGTACAGTCCCCTGCGGTACTCCTGTGCTGCTGACCACAATGTCAGACCTGCAATTCCCAAGATGCACATACTGAGGTCTGTCTGTAAGATAGTCCACGATCCATGCCACCAGGTATGAATCTACTCCCATCTCTGTCAGCTTGTCCCTAAGGAGCAGAGGTTGGATGGTGTTGAAGGCGCTAGATAAGTCCAGAAACATAATTCTTACTGTACCACTGCCTCTGTCCAAGTGGGAGAGGGATTGGTGTACCATATAGATGATGGCATCCTCCGCTCCCACCTTCTCCAGGTATGCAAACTGCAGAGGGTCGAGGGGGTGGTGAACCTGTGGCCTCAGGTGGTGAAGTAGCAGCTGCTCCATGGTCTTCATTACATGTGACATCAGAGCGACAGGCCGGAAGTCATTCAGCTTACCTTTGGGAAATGGGGTGATGCAAGGTGTTTTCCAAAGCCGCAGGACTCTCCCCTGTTCCAGGCTCAGGTTGAAGATGTGCTGTAGAGGACTCCCCAGCTCCAACGCACAGGCCTTCAGCAGTCGTGGTGATGCTCCATCTGGACCCACTGTTTTGCTGGCACAAAGTCTCCTCAGCTCTCCACTTACCTGGGCTGCTGTAATTGTGGGTGGGGGGAAACTCTCTCCTATGCTGGTATCAGTAGAAGGATGGTTGGATGGTGCAGTACTCTGGGGTGAGAGTGGGTTAGGGTGGTCAAACCTGTTAAAGAAATTGTTCATCAGGTTTGCTCTCTCCATATCTCCCTCGATGGTGGCGCCCTGCTTTGATTTGCAGCCAGTGATGATCTTCATCCCATCCCACACTTCCTTCATGCTGTTATTCTACAACTTCTGCTCAAGCTTTCTCCTGAGCTGGACTCAGAGTTCCTTCTGCACGCGCTTAAGCTCATGCTGATCACCGCCTTTAAAGTCCCTTTTCTTCTGGTTCAAAAGGCCCTTGATGTCACTTGTAATCCATGGCTTGTTGTTAGCATAGCAGTGTACTGTTCTTACTGGAATTATAATGTCCATACAGAAGTTGATGTAGTCAGTAGTGCAGTCAACAACCTCCTCAATGTTCTCACTATGTGACCCCTGCAGGATATCCCAGTTCGTAGTTCCAAAGCAGTCTCTCAGAGCCTGCTCTGCCTCAAGTGACCACTTCCTGCATGAGCGTGTTGTTGTAGGTAGCTCCCTCACTCTTGGTTTGTAGTGAGGCTGAAGCAGAACCAGGTTATGATCTGCTTTCCAAAGTGCAGGCAGCAGGGTGGCACTGTATGCGTCTTTAACGTTTGCTTACAGAAGGCCAATAGTCCTATTTCCCCGGGTGTTACAATCCACATACTGGGAGAAGGCAGGTAATGTTTTGTCCAGCATCGCATGGTTAAAATCTCCAGAGATTAGCACAAGCGCCTCGGGGTGCTGTGTTTGTAGTTTAGCAACAGCGGCGTGGATGGTGTCACCTGCTATCTTCACGTCTGCCCGAGGAGGGATGTAAACAATAACAACAATGACATGTCCAAACTCTCTGGGCAAGTAATAGGGATGCAGACTTACGACCAACAGTTTGATGTCCCTGCAGCAACTGGAGATGTTGACGTTTACATGTCCAGAGTTGCACCACCTTGTATTCACATAGAGAGTGAGTCCTCCTCCTTTCCGCTTCCCACAGGTATTTGCGTCTCTGTCTGCTCTAACTATGCTAAACCCGGGTAGCTCCACGTTAGCATCTGGGATGTTAGTTGTTAGCCACGTTTCACAAAACACAAAAAACTGCATTCTCTGTAGGTCCTGACATTTTTCACCAGCACAGCCAGTTCATCAATCTTATTTGGTAGTGAGTTCACATTTCCCAGGATCACAGAAGGCACCGAAGGCTTGTATCACCACTTCCTTGCTAGCCGCTTAACCTTTAGCTTAGTGCCGGCTCTGCTGCCACGATACCACCTTCTTACCTCGTCAGGTAAATAGGGAACCACACCGGCACGGGCCTTTGTTCTCAGCGCTTGAAGTTGAGTACCTGAATAGACTAGTCTCAGTGTGTAAAAATCCATGTCCAAGTTGTAAAAAGTGTCCAGGAAACGAGTCTACATAAAAGAAAGTGGTAGGAGTGATCAGAGAAATAGAGAAAAATAGAGAAAAAGGTAGAAATATGAAGTCGTACACGGAGCTGCTGGAAAGGCTGCCACTCGCAGTGGAGCCTGACTCATGAAAAAAAAAAGAAAAAAAAAAAAGGACTTAGTTACAATACTGGAGCACCGTGCAGATACTGACCAGTGCTGTGTGCCAAATGGATAATACTGGAGCACCGTGCCGATACTGACCAGTGCTGTGTGCCAAATGGATAATATTGGAGCACCGTGCCGATACTGACCAGTGCTGTGTGCCAAATGGATAATACTGGAGCACCGTGCCGATACTGACCATTGCTGTGTGCCAAATGGATTCTTGTTCTTTGTATCATTTTTTTTACGTAGCTCACTATCTTCCCACTTGCTGTTTCTGCACTAGTTGGAATTCCTTGACAATGTTAGCATGCTTGTCATTCCTCAGGTTTGCAGGCAGCTGGCTCTGAAGCTGCTTATCTCCATAATGGAATGTCATCTCATTCTGTTGGTGATTCATCCACATGATGATGAAACTTTCAGATGTGCTGCAAGAACAGTAATATAGATTTTTAGTAATTTGATTGGATCCAGGTCAAAAGAACCTATTCTAGCAGCACTGGGGGGCAAGACAGGAACCAGTCCTGGTGAGGGCACTTGTGCGCCTGAAGACTCGCCTACAAAAAGATCACTTATACAGGGGCCAATTTAGAGTCACCAATTTACCTTATCTGTATGTCTTTGGGATGCTGGAAGAAAAAGGAGTATCCAACACAAAACCCAAGTAAACACAAGGAGAAATGTGTAGACACCATGTGGAGAAAGACCTGTTAGGATTTCAACAATAGATGCAGGATATATGATATTGCAATGTTAACCACTGTGCCACCACCACTATTAGAATTCATAGCTAGAATTTTCTTTTGTGTTAATTAATTAAAAATATCAATTAAGTGCACTAAAAGGACGATAAATCTTAATTTTACAATTTGAAATCTTTCAGTCTGCAGTCTTATGCTGTCTACTAAATCATTTAAAAAAATGAAATCACCACATTAAAATTAGTTTTATGAGAAATTATAGCTTGAATTTATTCTTAGTTTATATATTTATAGTGGCGTGCAGGGGTTGCTTAGCTCCGGAGACCCACAGAACAGAAGTTCAGTGACACGTGCTTTTATTTTTCTTGTGGGAAACGCTTCCTAAAACGTTTCCCACATGCATAGCTCACTACACAAGCACAATATTTTCACAGCAATGCTCTCTCTTCTTATCTGAGTCTGTTTATCTTGTCTCTTCTTCCACCTCCATTTCTTCCTTCCAACTCTGGCTCCAGGAGTGAAGGCAGCAGGCTTCTATTATACTGCACCTGGGAGTACTTCCGGTGGTCTGTTAGCGTGGCCCGGAAGCACTTCCGGGTGAGGTGGAAGCCCGACAAAGAATGACTCTGCAGTCCCTGCAGCACCCCCTGGTGGCACCCACGGAACCAAGCTAAACTGTTCCAATTCCCACTCCCATATGCTCGGTGGGATTCTGAGGCATCACTGGAACCCAGGGGGGCTGCCATCCAGAAATCTTTGGGAGATAATGCCCTGTGCAAGTCCTTTTCCTGGTCCTTAATTGTAATATATTTTCAAGCTTGGGTCACAGAGTTGCACAGGATACTGGAAAAGGGATCATGTTTCCAAGGTGCAAAATCTTAATTGCTGAACTAGTACATACAAACTCAAGACCTTATTCAGAAGGGGGATGTCAACAGGAGAAAAGCACACAGGTTGCAGCTGTCAAACATGGCAGTCCAGCTCCCCTCTCCTGATCAAAAGAACACAAAGTCTTCTTCAATAAGCGGGATCAGCAACTCGGTAACAGCGACTGCAGCAGACACAGTCTGAGGGAGAGAGGACAGGAGAGTGAGCCGTTGGGTTGGCTGGGGCTCGGTTTTTTAAACATTCGAAACCTCATGTAAGAAGCATGTTGCGTAGTAAGCCTGCAAGCCTCCAGCTGATCCCACAAAGGGAACAGGTAAGAGTGTGTTTGTTTCTCATTGAAATACTGTTTAAGAGGGAGTTTTTGAAGGACAGCTATGTTACTTTGCCATAGGTTTACTGTTTAATGGTGAGACAGCTCACAGTTAAGTGCGTAAGAGCATGCAGCTGGCGGCGCTATGCAGGAGGAAAAACGAAGCAGAGGAACTGCTGAACTGCGCATGAGTGATGGTTGCTGCTGTTATGAGAAGCTAATCGGTGGTGACACCGGTCACAATATATATTTAAATTTAGAATACTACTAGGGGGCTCCGCCCCCTGCTCGCTTCGCTTGCCAACCCCTGGCGTTGGGGCATGACAAAGAGTGAGATGTATGAATTAGATATAGAATAGTGTGCAGGTTTGGATGATGCCTATATAAATAAAAAATAGAGTGTTTGGCATAGAGTAATGTTTTATTGGAATATTTCTTTGTATACAACATTAGTAGTAAAGATGGTGTCTTGTCTTTGAATGAGTCTTCCTTGGCATGGATCATTTATAACTTTAACTTTAACGTCAGATGAACGTCGAACACGTGAGAAGGCAACATAAAGTTGTCCATGTCCAAAAACGGGTTCAGAGAGGTAGATGCCAACCTTGTCCATGGCTTGTCCTTGTGATTTGTTGATGGTCATGGCAAATGCAGGTTTAATGGGGAACTGTCGGCGTTTCAATGTAAAAGGTAAATCCAGGTCAGAACTCGTAAGGTCAATTCTAGGAATGAGAACAGTATTGTTAGCATGTGATTCTGTAAGAACTGTTGCTTGAATAACACCGTTTTTAAGGGTAAGGTTGTGTTGTGGTCATCCGTCTGGGTTAATAGTGTTCAAATATTCTAAGGGGAAAATCAGATGTTCATTGTTGTCATCAGAGTCAACTTTGTCAGAGCTTAGAAAGAGCCGTGTCTCTCCAGGAAGTAATGAAATGACCTGGTTATTAATGTGATTAACATTAATATTTTTTGGACATAATATAGTGCGTTTTGTTAACCACATATGCGAAAGCAGTATGGGCCATTGCCTTTTGGTGGCCTGATATGTACTCCGGTAGATGCAAAAGCAAATGAACTATTGTAGGATCTAATGCAGTTCATAAAGTTTTTACTTTCAGGCACATCGTTAGTTAGAAGCTTCTGTAGATATTCAGGATATGAATGTAAAGGAGGCAGTCTAATCTGCCCCTTTTGACAACAACGTGTAAATTCATTATTTGTATTGCCAGTTGTTTCTTCTGGGAAGTTAAGTGAATGACAATGATTGCAAATGACATTCATTAATCCCAATGAATTTTCCTCAATAGTGGACTCATTATTGAAGGTGTTGTCTGGCGTTGATGTCCGCGACGGGCATGTTTTGCTTGTGGCGTTTGAGTGCCGCGTTGTTGCATGTCCATTATTTGTGACGCGCTATTTTGTAGTTTTATTTGATTCGCCTCCGCTTTGCCAAAATTCCGTTTCAGTCTACGTCCTGTATTGTTTGTATCGAGCCTTGTCCGTTTTTGTATGTCGGTCAGTTGAGCTTTCTGCTTTTGGAGTCTTGCTTGCTTGTTTTCTGGCAGGTCATATGCGCGTTGTACACGTCTTCGTTCATTTATTCTGTCTATTCGCTCCCTTTTTTGTATGTCTGAGTCGCAAGCTCTTTCTTTTGAAATCGTGCTTGTTTCGATGCAGCACTTTGAGACGCGCGCTGTATGCGTCTACGTTCATTGTGTCTGTCCATTTGGGCACGTCTCTGTAACGGGGTTACTTGAGCTTTGCGTTTTTTGATCCGAGACATTTTTTCTCCCGGAGTTTCCGAAGCGCATTGTATGTGCCCCCGTGTATTTTGTTGTTTCATTCGTGTTTGTGTGTTTGGTCCCGTTATCCGATCCGAATCGTTTTGTACCCGTGACCGTGTATTCATGACTTGTTTGTTCCTCAGCATGCGAAATATGGTTAAGTAATAAGGAGGATCGCACTCACTGTTAATATGGAGCCTTTTCTGCAGTTGAACGGTTAATAGTGCTTTATTGTAAGGAGATCCACCTATGCTGCCTAGTGTGAAGGTGTTGAGATGACGTATATTTAATATGGACGTTTCCTTTAGATATGTGGCTTTGGGTGTCACTTCTTATTGATGTGGGGGGGGGGGGGGGTGAGGATTGTTGTTGCGCGAGCGTCTTCTTTCTTTTTGTGTTCCAGGGGCTTGTTGAATCCCCCTCTTTGTGTGTCCCATCCGTTGCTTGTAGGGTGTGTGGGGTGGTTTTGTGTTCTTTTTTTTTTGTGTTCCATGGGCTTGTTAAATCCCCCTCTTGGTGTGTGTCCTGTCCGGTGCCTGTAGTGGGGGGGGTGCCTTGCTGTTGTGCGCGAGCGTCTTCTTTTTTTTTGTGTGCTTGTTTTGTGTGCAATGGGTTTCGTGCTTTGCCTGCGTTTGACTACTTTTTTCTGTGCCTTTTCCTTTTTTCTGTGCTCGCGCCGCCTCATTTCTTTGACTCCTTTTTTCTGTGCTCACTCCTTTTTTCTGTGGTCTTGTCCGCCTCTCGCGGCCCCTCATCCGCTTCTCGCGGCCCCTCATTTCTTGGTGCGCCTGCGCAGTACGTCTTTTTGCAGGTACGGCCCATGGCCGGATGTCCCTGCGTCCATCCGGTTTAGCATTCTCGGTTAGTAATATGGATTCCGAGCAACAGGATTAAGAGTTTTCTTATACTGTTAAACACATTCAGTTGATTATGGGTGGTAGAATTGTAATTTAGGTATTTCTAATCTATTCTCTAGATTTTGGAATCCTAAATTAAAAGTGTTTTGACTTTTTTTTAAAAAACATAATGAGTTTCTTTTTGCTTTAACCACATTTTGTTTATGAAGAAGGCATTTAGTCTTAAGCTTACCTTCAAGTTATAGTCATCAGTTTTCTGATCAATATTGTTCTCAAGAATAAAGTTAGAGGCCCTCACTATATTAATGAGTTTTGATTATTGTTATAAACTGTATGCAGCATTTCAGATTTTAATGTGTGCATTTATTGGCAAGGCATGGAGCACTTCAATTGCATTTACATAGTGATCTGAGTTAGTTTTATTTAGATGAGTAATAATCAAAATGAAATTTAACATCACAAGTAAGCAGATCAAATTTTTGATTGTGAGAGTTTACAGAAGTGTTTACAATTTGGCAAAAACCAACCAAACTCAGTGGGTTCCACAGCTATTTGAATACTAAAATCACTCATCAAGATTATGTTAATCATAGTATGTAGGTAGTTCAGATAAAAGGCTGTTATATTCGGTTTTGAATAAGGAATATTTTCCATGATATCTCTAAAATACTACTTCAATGGTGCTTGATTCTGAGTTTCAATATTAACATTATCAACTGAAAATGCAAAATCACCTACATTTTTAACTGATATGCAGTTTATCATAAAAATTAATGTATGTAAGTCATCTCAAATAATATTTTGTATCTGGTAGGTAAAACCATACAGCAAAGCTTAAAGTAAGGGAAAGGTGTTTGTTTTAATAAGCCAAGGTTACTAAGTAAACAGAGTTAAGGCTTACCATATTACATCTAAACCAGAACAACTTTATTTCTTAGAAAGTTAATGTTTAGATAACATATTTAATTTAAATTTGGTTAATTTTTTTCATTCATTAATTTTCATTCCATTTTTTCTAGCGAAGGTTGCGGTAGCAACATGCTGAGCTGTGCAAACATTTCCTTCTGAACTCCATTAATTTCTTCCAGCACTTCACGTGGAATATCCAAATGCTCCCAAGATGGATAAGAGATATAATCTCTGCTGTATGTGCTAGGTATGCAATAGGGTTGCCTGTCAGCCTCTTACCTTCTGAAGAAAGTGTCTGAGGACATTCTAAAACTATCTCAATTGTCTCCTTTCAATCCAGAGAAGCAGTGGTTGTACTCCAAAATCCTTTCCGTATTACTGAGCTCTTCATCCTGTCACAGATAGTAAGCTCAGCAATGTGGTCATGCAAATTAGAGGTCTGTGGCAGTGTGCAGACTCAGGGGAGGAGCAGGGCTGCCACTGCATGTTTGGTGTGGTGGCGGGCAGATTACTTGATTGTGTCAGCTATTTTAACTTGTCACTCCGCGGATTGCAATCAGTACGCCACACCCACAGGAGTATAAAGGGAGCACGGTAAGAAGGATTAGGAAAGACGGAGGATAAAAATCTAGAGAAAATGTTTGTAGGAGCAACCAAATGGCTTCAGAAATTGTCCTACAGCCACCAAAGGATGGTGGTCAGCTGATAGAGCTCGGCTTGCGTGCCCCAGCAGTGACCAGCTGAGGTGGCTATTTTTAAAAGGTTCACCATGCATACTGGTTTCTCAGCTCCCAGCTGAGATCACCTGATGGGTGAATTGGGGCTGAGAGAGTATCAAGAGAGTCACCGAGGCTTCAACAGATTGAGGAGTACCTGGTTTTAACTTCAGATTTTAACCTTTTGTTTGGATTATTTATTTATTTATTAACTGATTTTAATGCTCACAAAACATTGTGAGTTTACTGGAATATTTACTAGCATAGAGAAACACCCATTTACTAATATAGGCTTACTGGTGCACTGGTAAGTCCATTTATTTCAATCGTGCAATACATTTTTGAACCTCTGTGCCTTACTTCCCACTTTCTTTGCATGTCTTGTCTTTTTTCTTTGGACAATCCAGCCCTGTTATAGGCTTCAGAAGACATGATGCACAGGAAGCACAGACACACATCATACTGTTTGCTATCTTATACTGGCCATTTGCCTTTATTCATTGGACATTCCCACTCTATTGTGAACATCGAAAGACATTACACCAGGGCAGGGGTACAGACAGACATCTTATCACTTTATATATAGACAGATTAATAGATGACAGTACTGCATTTTATAGTTTGGAACATTTTAAGTAAAAGGACTTTGTACTTTTATACCTACCCCCTGATATTTATGTTTCCTTATATGCCCAGTCCATCCTTAGTTTCATGACTATCGATGTCTGGGTTCAAGAGAGTGATGCCAGCTGCGAGCAACTTGAACATCACAACCATCTCATTCTTTCAGTCATTATCCAAAAATTGTATTCATAGTTGAGGATGGGGTTTATTAGTCAATCTCAGAATCACTTCTGCCTTCACTCAATGGCAAAATCCCAAAGTACTTTTACTCCTCTACCCAGGTTACTGGTCATCCCATCCCTACAGAAGAAACTTACACTTACAATCCCAGTAGCAAGTGTGGGAACTCCCTGCACTTGCTACTGGGAGAGGGACATGTCCTCAGATTTGGAGGTGCTAATTCTTATTAGAGATTTTAATCACCCTTTAATACCCTATCTATGAAAATCATGAACAGACCTAATGTTGGTAAAGTCCAAATCCCACATTGAATAATGTTGACTGTATGTCAAGTAGGGCGGCACGGTGGCACAGTGGTAGCGCTGCTGCCTCGCAGTAAGGAGACCCGGGTTCGCTTCCCGGGTCCTCCCTGTGTGGAGTTTGCATGTTCTCCCCGTGTCTGCGTGGGTTTCCTCCCACAGTCCAAAGACATGCAGGTTAGGTCGATTGGCGATTCTAAATTGGCCCTAGTGTGTGTGCTTGGTGTGTGGGTGTGTTTGTGTGTGTCCTGCGGTGGGTTGGTGCCCTGCCCGGGATTGGTTCCCTGTCTTGCGCCCTGTGTTGGCTGGGATTGGCTCCAGCAGACCCCCGTGAACCTTAATGGCACTTAATTCTTACCATCAACAAATGGACTACTGAGTGCTAAGTACCAGTTTTCAGTTGTTACTAGGGACCTTGGATTCAGCGGGTTGGAAAATGGATGGATGTATGTCAAGTATGGAAACACAACCTGAAAAAGAACCTGGTTTAGAAATTAATACAAAAAGATTTTGTTGATGTAGCAGTTGGCATGGCTGGCACTTTCAAGACTTTTACTTTTGTGCAAATGGCTATAAACCTTCTGCTTAATGCCTTACATTCCTGAAAATGAATACAGTAATCCCTTGCTACTTCGCGGTTCACTTTTCGCGGATTCACGACTTTGCGGGTTTTTTAATACAAGTGATTGCCCGCCTATCGCGGAAGTTATGTTCCAGACCCATCAGCAACAGGAGAAAATCCGCGATATAGAAAGACCATATAAATAAACATTTTTATAGTTTAAGCCTTAAAATACCCATCCCACATGCTTTAAACACATGTAAACTTATAAAACACACTTTGTTAACACATATGATATGTGGATGTCGGGCTAAGGATATGAGTAACATCTCACTATTATAAAACATTTTAACTTCACGCAAGACAAGACAGTGAGACAGGAAAATTGGTGATGTACAGGCTTTTAAATTATTGACACGCAGAGCGACAAGCAGCACAAAGCCAGCACAAAGTCCACTTCTCCTTAGTGTTCATTCAGCTCCCCACTCCCTTGACAATGCGAAGTGGCAGGAGCATACTGCGCCTCCGGGGAGGGGGGGTTTGAGCGAAGGTGCGTTCAGCTCTCACACACCCACACACACACACACACACACTCCTCCTTCTCCTTCCGAACACGCAGAGCAACAAGCAGGCATTTTGGCAGAAGCAGCACAAAGTCCATTCCTGCTCAGCGTCAGTTCAGCTGCCCCCCTTCACAAAGCGAGTGCAGACACATCGAAGTCTGATCGCTGCGTGCAGTGTGCAGTGTTGGTCTGAGGTGTTTAAGAATGTAGAAAGTGTTTAAGAGCATAGGAAGTGTTTATAAGAGCATGGGAAAGGTTAACAAGAGAGTGAGAAAGGTTTATAAGAGTGTGGGAAGGGTTTATAAAGCCTTAAAATATGTATAAATAATAAAATAAATATAGGTCGCTACTTCGCGGATTTTCACCTATCGCGGGGGGGGGGTTAGTTTGCTCTGGAACGTAACCCCCGCGATAGGTGAGGGATTACTGTACAATTAATGTTCTGAAAAAATATAGCCAGAGCTGACATGCAACAACAAGTTTGCTGGAAAAGTGTTACATTTAGCCAAAATATTCCAGGGTGGTGTCTTATGTTTACATAAGACTTGAAATTGAAATATTCAAACTTCATGGAGAACTGCTGAGCACTTAATTCTTACCATCAACAAATGGACTACTGAGTGCTAAGTACCAGTTTTCAGTTGTTACTAGGGACCTTGATGCTCCTGAGTTTGATGAGATGCTTACTACAGTGGAAGCTGAAGACACCAAAGTCAGAGCATAGGTGGCCAAATTACCTAAACAAATGGAGTGAATCAAATTAATGCTGTCTTTATGGCTATCATATTTTAAAGGCTGCTTCAAAGTATGTTAAATTTCCCCTAAAACAAAAATTATAAATCTGATTCTGATTTCTGTACAGCACAAAGATTTTAAACAGTTTTAATAAGTTTTGTTGTTCAAATCCTTTCATTTACTTTACTTTTTACTTAGTTAATACTACAGTATATGATATGGATTATTATTTAAGATACCACTGTATATTTTTAATGCAATTGCATGCACATTGAATTTTCTAATTTTTATAGTCTGAATACTTTTCTATTTTTATTATCCAGAATATATATTACTCAATTTTAATAACTACTAACACTACGCTGTAAAATTGCATATCCAAAAACTAGAAAAAAAACAACATGACATGGGAGATGTCTGTATATATTACGTAAAACTCTGCTAATGGGGTAAGCAAAATTTACTTGACAAGATGCTTTAAAATAAATTAAATAATCTTAAATACAACTTTCTTGAGGGGCAGCACTGTCGCGCAATGGTAATGCTGCTGCCGCGCAGTAAGGAGACCAGGGTTTACATCTCGGGTCATCCCTGTGTGGAGTCTGCATGTTCTCCCCGTGTCTGTTTGGGTTCCCTCCCATTGTACAAAGCCATGTAGGTTAGGTGAATAGGCAATGCTAAATTTGCCCTAGTGTGTGTGTGGTGTGTGGGCTCATCTTGCAATGTAGTGGCACCTAGTCCAGGGTTTCTTCATGTCTTGCACATAGTCCAGATCAGGGTTGTATGGGGTACTGGAGGCTGTCCCAGATAGCACAGGGCACAAGGCAGGAACAAACTGTGGACAGGGTGCCAGTCCATCGCAGAGAAAACACACAACAGGACCAATATAGCATTGCCAATCCACTAGTCTTTGAACTGTTGGAGGAAAACGATGCACTCGGAGGAAACCCTTGAGACACAAGGAGAACGTGCAAAAGCCACACTTTGGAGAACCTGGGACATGAACTCAGGTCTAATAACTGAGAGGGAGCCAATGCTATGACTGCGCCACTGTGCTTCCCAAAAAGACTGAATTGCTTGATATAAAAACTTTTCATTAGATTAGAATTCATATTTTGCAGTGTAAATAGTTAAAAGTTAAGTATAGAAATGTGATTTTGATAGTCTTCTAAAACATTTTTATCTCACTATGCTATTTAGTTGAGGAATCTGTCTAATTGATAACCTGTTACAATCATGTTTTTTCAGAATTGCCTAAATTAATTGTCATGATTTTTGACAGTTATACTGGCAGTGTATTTGCGTTAAACTCATTTGTGCATGAGAAAAAAATTACTATGAAAGAAAAATAAATATACAAAATATTTGCACACGCTCCCCCATGCTTATAGTGTATTTTACTTTTTATAAAATATTCTTTACTGCTGTAGCTTTCACCTACACACTATAATATCAAACATCCTAAGAATCAAAAAGCTTCATTAGTCTGTTAGGAGAGGAGATATGAAAAGTTGCAGGCAGCCACTGGGAAACAAGTTTAGTATTTCATAAAAATTATAAATCCATGTGTTCTAAATATGCTCAAAACCCATGACATGTGATGCACTCAAATTATACAGGTCTCTAAAAGACAAGAAGCAGCAAGAAGGGTAAGCAATATGCACGTCTCAAACAAACATTTTAAGATCCTTAGAAGCACCATTTATCCTCCAGTGTTTACCATTTCACAGTATTTCTAATATTGCTAATCATTCATGCAGGGGTGACACAAAGGCTATCAATGCTGCTGGTTCAAATCCCTGGTCAGTGTGAGGTGATACTGGTCTCCCTGTTTCTTTCCACATCCTTAAAGATGTTTATTTTAAGCTGAATGGTATAATAAGAGTACATCTGTACTTGTGTGCAAATGGATTGGTGTGGTGTGTTCTTGTCTTGTAATCAGTGCTGTCAGACTCCGTTTTATTTTTTTTTAAATAAGTGCATTTATATAAGTGTATTTGAAGTTCAAAATGGCTTTTAGCACCTTTTCTGCATTCTATTGCATGGAATTTATAGGCTTGATTTTTTTGTAAATTGTTAAACCTATTGTCTCATGATTCATCTTGTTTTTTTGCTAAATATTTGTACATCATTCCACAGTTGTATTTTTCACCTGAGAGTTATAATTACTTAAAATAATCAGTGATTAAAAAGAGTCATGTGATAAGATGTATGAGACCTTTTTTTTGACAGAATGGATCGATGATAAAATTGCTGATGGATTATAAAAAGGGTATTGCACCAGCAGGCAATGATCAGAATCATTTGTAAGAAAACCTACTGTAAACCTATTGTCCATTCTGAAAAAAGCACAAAGAGTCTATCGTGTAGGAAAAATTGTTATGTGTTGCAGTTCTATTACTTACTCTAAAACTGATACAAGATTCATGGTCCACATTTGTGAGCGTGTTGGACTGATTGTGACTTAGAAAAGTGCAGATGCATTTTTTAATTATTATGATTGCATTGCTGAAATGATTCAGAAAGCTAAAATGTGGTATTAATTTACATGTGTTTTTTGAAAATTTACTGTCCTCTTCTTCTTTCTCCTCTTCATTTTTTTCCACTTCTATTTGGGGTTGATGTGCTTGATCATCCTTCTCCATATATCACATTCCTGCACCTCCTCGCCAGTCAAGCCCTTTTCCTTCAGATCTTCTTTTACCATATCCATCCACCTCTACTTCAGCCTCCCTCTCCTTCTCTTTTCCAGTACTTCCATTTCTCATCCCTCTTTTGCCCACATATTCATTGTCTTTCCTCATCACATGTCCATACCACTCAACCCAATTCCCTGTACTTTCCTGTACTCCCAATATTATACTTCTGATTGTCTTATTTCTTATTCTGTCCTTTTTTTTGTAACTCCACACATCCATCTCAACATTCTCATTTCTGTCACATCTAGCTTATTTCTTTTGAAAATGTACTGTATCTTGTGCTTTTTTCAATTCAGTTCAACTCAATTACATTTACTTTCATACAGTGCTCTTCACAAGTCACATGCAGTATAGATTTTGAAGTTACATCCCAGTCTGTCAAGTTCTGTATCATTTTAATTTCCCAATTTTTTTCTCCTGGTAAAAGGGCAATGAATTAAATCAAGAAGCAGGGACATAGTCACAAGTATATTAATGATACTGAGTAGCCTGGAACTGTAGTGGTTTGCAGTGCTTCCTCACAGCACCAGGTACCTGCGGTTTAATTCTTAAGGATACTAAAAATATGAAAAGATCTGTACAATTTAAAAAACAGGTTTCATAAATCAGTGAAAGTCTAGATTAAACACTTTCACTTTTTCAGCAGTGAATCGATGTGATGATAGACTTACTTTCACAAATAACCCAGACACGCTTGTTGCAATGAACAAAATAATACAATTTAATTATAACATAAAAATAGTAGAAGATGGACATATGTAACAGAAAACATAAAATTATGAAAGCTTAGTTTAACCTTTACCCTCCTATAGAAACAGTTACATACCTTATAAATTATATCTCTTGGCTTAAATAGATCTTTTTCTCTCTATAGAAAAAGGACATAATGTATGAATTCTGATCTTTCAAATAATTTTGTCAAAATGAATAAGTGCTTTAGCTACTTGTTGTCCGAATGCCCCTATTGCTTGCACTGCAGCTCAAGGCCGTTTCTGTGTGTGAGTGCACGCAAATCAGATGTGACTCTGCACTTTCTTGCTGGATTTATGTTGGGAATCTTATAACAGCTAGAATTTATCCTTCACAAGATTATTACCTTTTAGTTACAGGTGAACCAGTACCATATTGAATTATCTAGCTTTGTCCAAAGTACTACATCACAATTATTTGTTCACAAAATCAAAGTAGGTGTACTTATGGTCTGATGTCAGAGATGCTTTGTTCTTTTCCTTGTCAGCTTTCTCCAGTCATGTGGAAAAATCTTTTTGTTTTCTTTCTGTGTTTTAGTAGCATGTCTCCTTTTTCCTTTGTCGCACCTTCTGGCTGCAGGCGATTATGGTCCTCTTGTCATTAGCAAAATTGTCAGTCACTTCCTATTTTCAGCAAGACGGTTTTTACATGTACAGACTTTGTTGTGCTTTTGCTATTCTTCAGCAAGGTTTTGACTAATGGCAACCTTGTCCAACTCCAATACATGCAAGTCTACCATCCTTCCAGCCCAGCACAGTTGCCCTCCAAAGTACACAGATGGCCACACCCTATAGACTATGGAGTCCGGCTATGGACATCCAAGGTTACGGTCAGGTTAAGAGTCCTGGGGACTCATGTATAAACAGTGCGTACGCACAGAAATGTTGCGTAAGAACGTTTCCACGTTCAAATCTCGATGTATAAAACCTACACTTGGCGTAAAGCCACGCACTTTTCCACGGTACCTCATACCCTGTCGTACGCAAGTTCTCCGTTAGGTTTTGCAGACTGGCGGCACCCAGCGTCAAAGCAGTGCTACTCTTCCTGTGTGGTTACCCTTTCTTAGATCCACATCCACAACGGTGGCTCAAGTGCTCCTTGTAGAACTGTTTGTACTTGCAAGTTACCATGAGGTAATTGTACTTATGATACAGTTATAATATTGCACAACCTGAGCCACTTTATAAAGCGCGTATTTACATATGATGACGATATCATTTTTAAGATGAAATGCAGCAAAATATGTTGATTATATTATACAGATAAAACTTTAACTATATGGTGCCGCAGCGCTAGCGAGCTTGAGCTTCGTTCACGGATTGTTCCTGCCTCGCGCTGTTTTCATGCTGTGGCTGGCGCGACACTGGAAGGATAGATGGATAGAATAATTAAACATTACGAAGATATTTCGATGTTCCTTAAAAGTTTTGAAGAATCGGCGTTCTAAGCTTACAGATGGCTTAACGTCTATTACAGAGCTGATTGTGTGGCGATTGGGTATTTGGAGAAAGAAAAGTAAGGACAGGATTTGGGGGTTAGTACGTTTGAAAAAGACAGTACTTCTGTAATAAAGCATTTCATTGAAGGTCGCGCATGGCGCAGCAAGCATCTTGTTGTAAGACATGAACAATCACTGTGCCACCGTGTTCCCATGTTTAATAACATGCTTTAACTCATATCATCATGAAAATGATATCACGTATACTTCTTAGTATTTTAATTACTCAGAGAGCTGTAATATTACGAACATAATGGATTCTGTGTCCTGTCGGAGGAAGAGCACGTAGTGATTCAGGCACATAGAGCACATATAAGATCAAATACACAACAAAGCATTTAACGTGCTACTTTAGTTACGATGGGATTTGAGAAACTAGTAAATTAAACGATTTTAAGATGAAGTTTATGATGTTCTACTTTAATGACAAAATAAACTACGTGATTAAAGTGGAAATTTCGAGATTAAAGTTGACATTTCGTGCTTTTTTCACACTGTGTGCTTTTTTTTTCACTGTACCCTAATAAGCTTTCATATGACGCTCAGACATTGGGCTACGAGTCGCCTTTTCACGCCGACTTTGATATGTGACAACTTTTTTATTTTGGGCACTGTGCAACTTTGTGAACTTGAGCTTTCGAGTTTCTCTGACACGCTATGTCACTCGATCAGCTTCCTTTTGTTGCTTATATAACTGTTTAAACCAACAAATAGTACATTTTTCTTTGGTATTCGCTGAAATTCTTCTATTTTTCCTTGTACTTTTACCATTGCCTTTTCACAGAACGCTGGGCTTAAGGGCTATTGATATTGATTTGCATATTCAAAGAGGCATAATTCTGGGAGGAGTTGGGGCGGGACAGCAAGCGCGTGCACGTGCGTTTATTTCCACGCTGAGCGGGATTTATGTAGTGGAAGAACGCGGACGTTGGCGAACGTACAGATTCCTGCATCTGGATTTTTCTGTGCGTAAGCACATTTCGGCTTTTGTGCTTACGTCATCTTATAGTGCGAATTCTACGCACGACGTTATGCATGAGGCCTCTGGTCCTGGTTTTTTAAGCCACACAGCTGTGTTCCCATGCAAGTCAAGAAAGAAAGTCAGTCTGTACTACAACATTAACATTTGTTTTTCAGGATGATTACATTAGCTTAACATTTAGTATTCTCAGACAGTACAAACTCATAGCCTGTTTGGAAAAAAATTATTTATTTATTTATTTTCTGAAGCATTTCTGTGTTTGAAAATGAAAATGCCTTTAACTTTTCAGCCATGCAGGTTCAGACAAAAGCGATTGCTATACCTAGGACTAGTACCATAATTTGATATGATTTTGGGACCTCAAAGTCCACCAGTGTTTTTTCCATCGTTAGCCCTACTTGGAAAGTTGCTAGGGGTGTGGCCTCTGATGTCAGGACCCACATATAATTTATGCGATGGGATAAAAGAATGGCTATGGATGCAAAACCCCTTATCCAATCTGCAGATACCCAGTCTCTGAAATGTTCAATGTTTATCTTTGTGCTCTTTTCTTGCATGTACTTTTGGTTTTGACCCTCTTGTTCTCTTGTCCTTGATTATTTTATCTTGTATTGGGCTTTGGTTTTGTTTTGCTTTGCTTTTTTTTTGTTTGTTTTGTTTTTTTATGCTCACATCTCCCTGTTTTGCTCAAGAGTTTATCTGCCACTTCACTGACAGAACAACTATAGCTTCTAATTACAAAGCCTGTTCAAGAGTCAAACTATGTAACAACTTCCATGTAGCATCTAGGGTTGGCTGTTGTGCACAATACTACAGGAAAAGGCTCTGCTTATCCAATCCCATAATTGTGTACTGGAAAAAGAGGCTTCAAATAATTCATGAGTATATAAATTGTGGATGGGCAATGATGTTTTTTTTTTCTTCCTCATCTGGCCTAATGTGGAGAGCATATACGGTTGAATGAATTTTAAATAATAAGAAAGAGCATCTGCATACTTTGCTTTTATCTTAGTAGAATATTGGAATCACATGTCCATGGACTCAATGATGAAAGCTTCTCATACTCAAACAACCACTCCATGATATTTCATTCTAAACTGGTATTGTGAAATGCCTGCCTGCTGATGCCACCATAGCCTGCAGTGCCTAGTAAACCAGTACTGAATAAACTTGGTCCAGAAAGTGAATGGTTGGACAAAAAACTGAACTGGATAGATGGAGCTACATTTTCAAAAATAAATAACAAAGATGATGATAACATTATGGCAATGTTTTTCAGATTAAACATCCTTTAAATGTCAGGTTATCTGCAGCCTTTAAACCATTTTGCATCTATTGCAATGTAGTCATATAATGTAACACTGTAAAGCAAAATCTGCAAAATAAAATACCACTATCACATAGTGTAAGTGTTTCTCTTATGAACAACAAGGTTAATTTAAAGTATGTCTAGAGGAAGGTGATAATCAGTGATTTGATAAGGAAAGTACTGTGGAATCTATATTTAAGTCTATATAATTCAACATGCCGCTTATAATTGGAAACACAACAGGAGTAAAGCAGGCAGGTTCATTTTTATTAAGGGTAATGAACCAATGGATTAAAAAGAAAACCTGATTTAGATTTAGAACATCACATGATTAAAATACAAAAGCTTTTTAAACAACTTTCCAAAAAACATCCAGGAATGATATACTGTATACATTCCATATATCACACACCTATAATTATTATACTGTCAGTGCAAAAAATGTATCATTATTCAACAATAAAATAAAAATACCTTAAAAAATCTGCTTATATAATGAAATAAAGGTATGGAGCAGCTTGAAATTGTCACAAAAATGCATTCATCCATCTATGACTTGAACCTGCTTATTCAGTCAGGGCTGAGTGGAGTCTGATACACTGATAGTTTAGTTTTTGTTAAAAAGCAGGAAAATATGAATTGCAAGAAAGCTGTGGATGATCTTACGCTTCACTTTTCAGATCTGCACCATTATTTTATGGAAGTTATTCCCAGTTGTCTAGATGCATAGTGTTGTGTTGTGAAATTTTCTATATAAGTTGATAAATATTTTGTATGTCTTTATTTGAAACTTAGACAAAGCAATGTAATATTAGTGTTATATTATTGATAAGAACATCACTGGCTTGATGGTTAAGAACCCACCCCTTCAGTCTTTAGGACTGAGTCTTTGTAATTTTATGACAGGGTTGGGGAAAGTGCCTAAAACCAGTTTGGCAAGTGATTCTCTGCAGAACTCTCTCAACTTAGAGACCAACCACCTAGCTGGCAAGCTTCACTTTAACAAATGGTATCGGGGGTGGGTGTGAAACGGCACCAGAATTCTATTGGTCTACAACGATGCCCTATTGGCTGTCGGGTTTGGACAAAAGAATCAAATTCTCTTGCTTTACTCCTCCCTCTCTTTTTTAAATCACCATCTTCAAGGATTATCTCTCACAATTTCCATGAAAAGGACAGCAAAATGAAGAGCACAGCTCAGCAGCCATATTGAGACAGGCATGTGGCCTGTTCTGAAGAAAGCTGATCAAAAATGATGCCTTAACTAGAGACGTTTTAAGTAATTAACAAACAAGTTTGTGTGCTGCCTGAAACTACACATCAGCATTTATCAGGTTATATGGTTGCCAATATTCAAATGTACTTTGCTTATTGTTATTATTTTATGAATATTATCAATGATACATTATTTAAAGTTGTAACTTAACTCCTGCTTGTCTTTTTACTCTATGTAATTGCCTGAGGTTATAGATGTAGAATGGAAGGTGGGGAGAAATTATAAAGTACAATACCTTATAAACAGTGGTAAATCTATGGGATTTGAGGCATTTTGACAAAGACGACACATTAATAATACAAAAGGGGAAAGTGGAGTAATATAGAACTCTACCAAGACAAAACACATAGTAAGAGCAATAAACTATGAATCATTACTGATGCCTCATTATCAATAAGCAATAATCACAGCAATGCTTAATACAATGAATCTGTAAATACTTATACTTTATTGGATTTAGTGGATACTTTGATAATTATAAGGAAGTTTAACTATAATAATAATTTTGAAGTAAAAGAACGAGCACCCATGTTTTTACCAGCTTTGAATATTGTAAATATGAATTACTGCATTGCACTTGCTTGATACTATGCCAGAATGAAATGTAGGAATCATTAAAACTTCAACAATTAAATAGTTGCATTTAAATATTAAAGATTATTAAAATCAGCATATAGCCAGAGGACTGCTCTAACAGCTGGAATAACAACTGTGACCAGAAGTTCATGTCAGTAAACTATTTTGAAAGTATTAGTGATCGCTTTAAGTATTTTTTATTTTTATTTTTTTGCTGCTAACTCATTAATTAAGATAACTGTAAGGATCTGACAGAACACTAAATGAAAGGTGATACAGAACTATAGAAGTAACCATTAAAGCTGTAACTCAAGGAGCAATGATGAAAAGAAAACAAAAAATAAGTGTGGATGGTTCTCAAGTTGTTACCTGAAATAGATGTAGCTTGTAGAATGTCACCAAAGACATCATTAAGTGAAACTACTCCAGTGACAACTGTTATCAAACTAAAATTCCCAGTGAAAGAGTCTGTGCCCTTGAGAAAGAAACACAAGAAGTTAGAAATCTGTTTACAGTTTCCAACTTAGAGACAGTACATACACAATCACAAAGAGCCTTAACACGTGAAAGAGTAAAGTACAGCCTGCACTCAAAAACCAGCAAATGAATTTTAGTAGCATTTGTATTTTATCTAGTTCCACTCAAAGCAGTAAAGATCAAATACAGAGAATCACTTATGTTCCGCTTAATACTCTACTTTATGAGTTAGTGGAATGGTGTGCTACTCAGGAAAGAAACAGTTGTTCAGTAATAACAGTATATGTACACACTACATAAGTGGCTCAGTTTTCTCTCCAGCCGTGACCTTATTGACCGTGTGATTATTGGTTAAACATGCATTCATCAACATTTCTAAATGCTGACATGCAACATCTACGTCTGCAAATTACATCCAACATGAACTGTGTGTAAATAACATCAAAACCTTGAAGAGAAGCACCATTCCTGCAGCATCTTTGTCTAATGCCCTGGCACAGCTAATCTTCACAAGTCTGATTTGTGTGTTTCCAGTCCTTGAATGGCTAGGTCTGCTTAATACAGATCTGTAATCAGTACTACTTCAATCAAGCAATTTCTTTTTAGGGCTCATTGTTGATTCCATATTTGGACCTATATTTATAGGATTTGGACTCTTCCGCGTAATTTTCCATTAGGGATTATTACCTGTAAATTAACTGACACCCTGTCACGTTCCACAGCATTGCAAATAAAGGAGATTCATTTGAAAAGTACTTGACAAATTCTGTCCTGCAACATAGTTACAAAAGTTAGCCAAATGCTGAAACACGTTGTTTAATCACATCCATTAATAGAAGCCAATCGCTTAAAGCCAAAAGTGAAGCGTTTCACCTTATCCACTTTCAGATGTTTTGGGAGGTCTGTGTTCACTACTACTACATATACTTGTATCTTCCATTTGCTAAACAGACGGCCCTTCTGCAGGGTGAATGGGCATATGAAGATTCTTTGTCCTCTCTTTTACATCAATTTACAAGCAAGGGGCACATTCTGGATATGGTTGTACTATTCATTAAACCCGTCATAAATAACAAAGATTTTAATAAGTTCACTTTTCTTTGTGCAGTGCATCTGTGCCTTTAGCTTCACGATTATCTTTTCAACTTCCCAGGCTAAAGAAAGTTGCTCTTTAGCCTTTCTCAGGCCATGTTATGCCTAGCATTTACAGGTGAGTGTTCTACATATCCTTTAGTGTCTTTTCAAGTAGGGGAAACGCACAAATATTAACAAGCTAACCAGAATATAGTGCCTCATAACAGGTTTAGTTCTGGGTGTTAAAAACATATTTTCAGTAGTTCTAATCATTATGGCAAAGATGTTCTTTTCAGTCAGTATATTTTTATGTTGCATTCTTCATTAAATGATGGCTCAGAATGCTGAAATGAACAGGCAAAATACAGTCACTACTTCACAAATTACCTAACTACATATTCATAAACAAAAAGATGTTTGTTTAAATTGCTCTCTATATAAAATCCAAGTCCGTCTGCCTGTATGTCTGTCTGTCTGCTTTTCACGATAGAACTACTTAACGGATTTAGATCGGGTTTTTTTCTATAATTTGATTGAACATTCTGGTTGATTTTGGGACTTTTCTTATTGCACTAAGTATTATACTGTAGTCCGGTTGCTATACCGACTTATTTGCATGAATCCGAGAGACAGGCTGCGGGCTGAGGGGAGGGGGAAGAGAGAAAGTGACAAACAGACTTAGGCCCCGTCTCAGTCCTGGAGACCAAGGCCATCTGGCTATCCACACCCTACTGGGCATTCTGTACTAAAATTTGTTATGGGCTATCTAATATGATGCTAGAATCCTTTTTGAATCCAAGGTTCTCAGGGTCTCAGATTTCTTTCCCATTAGGAAATCTATTTGGAAGTATAGGAGTGGTACTGTGTGCCACAGTAGGATACTAAGAAGAAAATGAGAGGAGAGTAAGCAGGACCTCAGGAGTGGGTAGCTGGGCAGGGCCATCATCACTCACAAGCCAGTCTCCGTTCGAGTTGCTTTACCTCTCATCACGTGTTGGAGCGTATGTTGCCTCCACTTAGCTAGCGATACTTGTTTATTCAGCCGACATTATCATCTAGAGATTGTTAAAGAGTAACATTTGACTTTTTTGAGAGAGAGATCAGAGCTATGTGTGTTTTAGAGGGTAGCTGCTCGTTGGCAGAGCTATCACAGCCACATGCTCTTCTCTCCACAAGCAGGGACACACTCCCGTCAGAGCCGAACACGATCAGAAACAGTGGCAATGTTTGACGTTGGAGTGTAACTATCTTCTGCTTGGTCAGAGATACCTTGCCAACTTTTTATATTTTTGGCAAAGACATCACAGCTATATTCTCACCCCTGATAGCAAAACTAAAAATATTGCATATCAAGAGGCCGCAGGATATGAAAGCTATCAATACAAATTATTCTCAATACAAATATTTACATTTTTCTACAATTTTTTTTTATTGATTTTTAAAGTTTGTCCTGTTTCACTGCTATGCAGGCAGAGCCTCTGGGGACAGCTAGTATACAGTGAAATAAAGCAGTTCCAATCTGAGTAACATATATGGAACCAAACAATATCAGTCCATTAAAATGACCATTGAACTATGGCTGGTTGACAACCGAGGAAAGGAAAGCAAAAATCCCAGTCAACAGCATTCTTGAGATTTATAAACCTTTGTAGGGCCCACAATCAGTTATAACAGAGAAAGTGACAAACAGACTTAGGCCCCGTCTCAGTCCTGGAGACCAAGGCCATCTAGCTGTCCACACCCTCCTGGGCATTCTGTACTAATATTTGTTACGGGCTGTCTAATATGATGCTAGAATCCTTTTTGAATCCAAGGTTCTCAGGGTGTCAGATTTCTTTCCCATTAGGAAATCTATTTGGAAGTATAGGAGTGGTACTGTGTGCTACAGCAGGATACTAAGAAGAAAATGAGAGGAGTGGAACAATATTAACAGTTTCTAATTATCAAATTATTGACTTTTTAAAACAAATTAGAAAATTTACGCATCATGTAACATTCAGGTATGTTCAGTGACTAAGTTAACTGATTTGAAAATGAAAGCATTTCTCATTTTTTATTTACTTCAGCCAAGAGTCAGTTATCACATTTTTGTTTATTAAAGGTTTTTGTAACAATGAGTCATGTTCGCAAATTATTGCAATTACAGAATAAAATTACAAGTGTTAGTAGATTATATTAAATATGGGCTTTTTAACAGCACTTTACAATAGAGTTAAAAACAGAGCAAATAGGAATCAGCTGATTATAATTAAAGCAAAGTAAAAATGGCATTGACTGATGTGAATTTGTGGTGGAGTGTCTGTGACTAACTGTTGTTCAGTTTTCTTAAACCTAACATTTTTGAAAGTATACCCAATAGAGTAGCATCCAATGTGAAAAATGGCTATTAATGCAAAATGACCAATGCTAGAATAGTGACTGGACACAGAGTCAGCGTAGGCTGTTTGGTGCAGTAAAAGTTGCAAACAATTCTCTTTGCACCAAGAAACAATATTCTCTACCTGACTCCTATACTTCTATCTGACTCCTATACCGTCTCATCCCCCTTGTCAAAACATGCCATAAGTGTAAAATCATCAGAGAATTTCTGCAAGTGACATGACCTGTTATTTATTTTTTTTATTGATTTTATTGAAATCACACAATATTCCATACAAATACATCAATTTTACAAGAATAGGATTGAAAACAAATCACCCCCCACCTCTGAGAAAGAGAGCATGGCCAACAGAATAAAACTTAAACCTAGTAAAAATAAGCAAATAGATAAAGTAATAAGTGAATATAGATAAATGGAGAAGACAAAAAAAAAGAGAATAGGGAGAGAATCTTTATGGAGAATCCACTTAATAGTATCATCTCCAGACAGAAGAGCAGCTTCAGCGACAGACTGCTGTCACTGTCCTGCTCCACTGACAGATTGAGGAGATCGTTCCTCCCCCAAACTATGTGACTCTTTAATTCCATCCGGGGGTGGGGGGGGGGGGGGGGTAAACGTTAACATTTAACATTATACATAGTTATTGTCTGTTTTTCACCTGCATTATTATCATTCTTTAATTTAATATTATTTATTGTATCAGTATGCTGCTGCTGAAGAATGTGAATTTCCCATTGGGATTAATAAAGTATCTATCTATCTATCTATCTATCTATCTATCTATCTATCTATCTATCTATCTATCTATCTATCTATCTATCTATCTATCTATCTATCTATCTATCTATCTATCTATCTATCTATCTATCTGAATCTGCTTCCTCAGTGCTTTAAAAGCTTATTCTAAAATGTTATTGATTAGATCCTGCCAGGTATGGAAAAATTTCTACACAGATCCTTTAGGTGAGAATTTTATTTTTTTCCAATATCAAATAATATATAACACAAGGGGGCTCCGTCCCCTGCTCGCTTCGCTCGCCTACCCCTGGCGTTGGGTATCCTGAAATACATTAGTCGAGCTCGTTTGTTTTGGAGCCGTGCCCGCTTTGCCCGCGGCATTTCAGACGCGCGTTGTAAGTGCCTGCGTTCATTGATTTTATCCAGGCGGGCTCGTGTTTGTATATCCGTCAGTCGAGGTCGTTCGTTTTGAACCCGTGCCTGCTTTGCTTCCGCAGATTCAGACGCGCGTTGTAGGCGCCTGCGTTCATTGATCTTATCCAGGTGGGCTCGTGTTTGTATCGTTGAGCTATATTGTGTTTGAATGTGGTGTAAAGTGTTCAGCGGTTTGTACAATCCCAAGCAGCACATTATTCCTAACTTCACTCCGCAGTAGTGCCACTCACAATATGGCGGTGACACCTGCGCCTTCACTCCGCAGTAGTGCCACTCACAATATGGCGGTGACGCCTGCTCCTTTCGTACTATCTTTGTGGACCTGTGGGGCCTCCGTAGCCTCTCACGTTTGACTCTGGGGTGCAGCGCAGAATCCTCTTTTCTGTGTGGTTGTGTCATTAGTGGTAGCTATGGGCGCGTTGTTGCTTCATTTCTCATTCACGTTAGTTGAGCTCTTTCGTTCTTGGGCCGTGACTCCTTCGTTCGCGGTGGATACGACTTCGCTTGCGGTTTATGGAACGCGCGCCTGCGCAGAACGTCTCATGGTCCCATCGCCGTGTTCCTGCGTCCATATCCGGTGTATTCTCAGTTAGTAATATGGATCAGTTACCCATTGACATAAAAGGGGAGAGTTAGGATTCTTCCAGTTGAGCAAGATAAGTCTACGTGCCAATAGTGTAGTAAAGGCAATTACAGTTTGTTTGTCCTTCTCCACTTTAAGCCCCTCTGGAAGTACACCAAACACAGTTGTTAATGGGTTAGGAGGGATTGTGACACCAAGGCTGTCTGAAAGGCATTTACAAATCTTGGTCCAAAATGATGTTAATTTGGCGCAGGCCCAAAACATGTGACCCAGTGAGGCTGGAAACTGATTGCAGCATTCGCAGGTTGGATCTTGCCCTGGAAACATCTTGGACAATTTTAAGCGAGACAGATGTGCTCGATATATAATTTTTAGTTCAATAATTATATGCTTTGCACATATGGAGCTCGAGTGAATTCTCTGCATTGCTACCTTCCACTCCTTTTCTGATATGTTGAGGGAGATATCCTTTTCCCATTGTCCTCTTGGATCTTTGAAAGGGAGGGACTGTAAAATGGTTTTATATATTGCAGAGATTCTGCAAACTTGAAACTGATGAGTATTTTTTCCAGCATAGAGGGAGGTGGGAGATGAGGGAAACTGGGCAGGTTCTGTTTAACAAAGTTTCTAATTTGAAGATAGTGACGAAATGTGTTGCTGGAAAGTTAAATTTAGAATGTAATTGTTCATAGGATGCAAAGACGTTTTCTATGTACAGATCTCTAAGTGATTTACAGTAATCCCTTGCTATATCGCGCTTCACCTTTCGCGGCTTCACTCTATCGCGGATTTTATATGTAAGCATATTTAAATATATATCGCAGATTTTTTGCTGGTTCGCGGATTTCTGTGGACAATAGGTCTTTTAATTTCTGGTACATGCTTCCTCAGTTGGTTTGCCCAGTTGATTTCATACAAGGGACGCTATTGGCAGATGGCTGAGAAGCTACCCAACTTACTTTTCTCTGTCTCTCTTGCGCTGACTTTCTCTGATCCTGACGTAGGGGGATTGAGCAGGGGGGCTGTTCGCACACCTAGACGATATGGACGCTTGTCTAAAAATGCTGAAAGATTATCTTCACGTTGCTATCTTTTGTGCAGCTGCTTCCTGAAACAACATGCTGCTCGGTGCTTCGCATACTTAAAAGCTCGAAGGGCACGTATTGATTTTTGCTTGAAAAACAAACTCTGTCTCTCTCTATCTCTCTCTCTCTCTGTCTGCTCCTGACGGAGGGGGTGTGAGCTGCCGCCTTCAACAGCTTTGTGCCGCGGTGCTTCGCATACTTAAGCCAAACAGCCCTATTAATTTGTTTGCTTTTCTCTATCTCTGTGACTTTATATGCTCCTGACGGGCACTCCTTTGAAGAGGAAGATATGTTTGCATTCTTTTAATTGTGAGACGGAACTGTCATCTCTGTCTTGTCATGGAGCACAGTTTAAACTTTTGAAAAAGAGACAAATGTTTGTTTGCAGTGTTTGAATAACGTTCCTGTCTCTCTACAACCTCCTGTGTTTCTGCGCAAATCTGTGACCCAAGCATGACAATATAAAAATAACCATATAAACATATGGTTTCTACTTCGCGGATTTTCTTATTTCGCAGGTGGCTCTGGAACGCAACCCCCGCGATGGAGGAGGGATTACTGTAATCCCAAATGTTTTCCAGACATTAAAAACTGCATATGTTTGCGATGGTTGAAAAAGGTGGTTCTCGTGCAGTGGTGCCACCGATAAAAGATTCTCTATCTTAAAATGTTTCCTACATTGGTTCCATATTCTGAGTGAGTGAAGCACTATTGGGTTATTAGTATATTGGCGATAATTTGCATTTATTGGAGCGCAAAGCAAGGAATCTAAAGATTAACTGCATGATTTTACTTCTATTGCGGACCAAGCCTGCATATGTTCATCTATTTGTGTCAATGTCCAGGTTTTAATATGTTGTATGTTTGCTGCCCAGTAGTAAAATTGGACCTTGTGTTATACTGACATACATATACATTGAATTTTCACAGAAACAAACAAAAAGTACAAGCTGCAGTAAAGCGGAACAGCACACAATTTATACAACGAATAAATAAAAAATTATAAAATAAAGACTACAATATACTGAGCAACAGTAGTTCAAAATGTTATAATGTTCTGTATTCTGTCATTTGAATCAAACTGTATGAGATATATCCAGACATGCTTTTACCACTCCACTAAGGACAATACATATTTGCAGTTTGCAGACTTGAGTACCACACTTCACTTCCATATGAAAATTTCACTTAACCTTTCTACGTTTCGATAGCATTATTAAAAGGTGTTACAGCAGTAATATTTTACTATAAAACCTGACTGCCTTTACTCATTAAATTCTATTAGGTTCTGAGATTTTGATATATTTTAACTTTATTTATAGTTTATTTAAAATTTAAATCAAAAGTTTTTGTTTAATTATTCTGCAAAGTGTGAGCTTCCCGGTTAATTACTGTTACTTTTGTTGAATAATGAATGCTTAAAAATATAATGAAATCCTAAAGGCTTATGTATTTTGTGCATTCATGTAAATTCATTTTATGCAACAAGATTATGTTGCCAGTGGCATAAAGGTACAAAGGTTAGCACTGCTTTGCCACAGCTCTAGGGACTGTGGTTCAATTCCAATTCATCAGGCTATTCATTATCAGTGCAATCTAGAATTGTAGGGATTAATGGTCATTCCAACATCTTTAGGCCTTGCATGGCCAGACAGTGTATAGTAAGCAACACTGAAACATGGACCCTATCAAATTCTTCAATTCACTAATGTGCATATTTCAGGGATATGTGAAAAACACTGGAGATCCCAAAGAAAACAACATATCAATATTGAGGGAGTATTTGAACCCGGTCAAGTTCAGCCCCCAGCCAGATCAGTTGGGCTTTCTTTGCTCTCTCCCAGCATGTTATGAGTTTGTTCCACATTTGAAGGACATGTGAGTTAATGTGTGCATATCGACTGGTCCATTATGAGTGATTGTTGGTGTATCTCCATCTCCATTATGAGTGATTGTTGGTGTATCTCTCCCCCTTAGTAAACTAGAAATATATAGAACTATTGTTTTCCTCAATATATCTGCAATCTTGAATACCCCAACCTGCCATGTGACCCACTACGTTGAATCCTCTAAGACCAAAGTCTTAAAAAATAAAGAAATAAAGAAATAAAATACTGAAGGACATTTATGGTTTTCAGAATGCCCAGTAAATTATGTGCGGTGTTTATATCTGGAACCTGTACAGATTTTATGTTTTTCTTCATCTTAACTAGAGTTTTGTATTTAATTTTTCTGTCCACCGTAGCAAGCTGACCTTATCATCGAGACTTAAAAAAAATGATCTGTCTTATGGAAGTGTACATTATTTATTTTTGTGTATACTACTTATGCATTATTTTTTTTGTTTTTCTCTGCATGTACCTATTTCTTTGACAGTTTGAGTGGCATCTTTTGTACAAAAATGTGTTCTAGAAATTGTTGTTTTTGTATGTGTGTGTGTTGAGTGGTGGGCTGGTATCACATCCTTGTCTAGTTCATGCCTGGTTCCTGATATTGCCGCGTTATAATATAGGCTCCATGTGATCCTGTAATTCAGAAGACAGGTTAAGAGTATGAATGAAAAATAATCTTAAATAATTCAGGATTTAGCCTTGCAAATAAAAAATGTGAAAGACTGTTTACTATGCCAGTAATAGTAATGGATGCCCCCAAATATGTCTGACGCCTTAAAAAACTGCAAGAGACACCTGAAAGTAATTGAGGTGAACTAATAAGAAATGCACACAGTGCTTACTGTTCAATAAAAAAAAATCTAAGGTTTGCTAAAAGGCTCCAGTTTACACAGTATAAGAACTTAGCCCAACCATTTTTGTACTACTGATTTAATTATGTCTGCGTGTGTGTATGTGTGTGTTTATATTTTGAAGAAAGCTTAGAATGGATTCAGAAAAAGGATATTTCTATTGTATAGTAACATGCTTTTTTGGAAAAAATGACCATGCAGTCAGGCAGATGGCTCATTTAGCCTGCACTTTGAATGTACATACAAAAAAATAGCAAACACACCACACAAACCATGTCATGTTCCTGTGCAGTGAATCTACTGCCTATTAAATTCTGTTAGGAAGTCTTGCAGCCAGATACTGTGCCTGCAAATTGACGGCAGAGCTTTGGGGCAGTAATTCCTCCATCTCAAGTCTAAAGGTTAACCGAGGAGCCTGTCTACAGCTCTTCTATAAATACCCAAGCTAACAAGGTGATTGCTTTCAATTAGGACTGGAGTGGATATCAGGTGCTCTCACTGAAGAGCAATCCTCTCTAGGAAAAGTGGATGTTTTTTGGCGGCAGAGAATAAGCTTGTAGAAGTGATAAGCTGTCACCAAATTGAAAGCTTTCATTTTTAAAAATACTGAACTCCTTCATATGTATGATGCATTCCTTAATGTCACATATCAATAATAGTTCTACCCAAAACCATGTCTACTCAACTGACGCAGAGACAGAGAGTCACGTATGGGATGTTATTATGTCTGAAATATTTGTACATTTTACTTAATGGCAATGAAGTCACACAGACTACAGGGAGAAAACTGTGTATGTCAGGAGAGGATTTAATGTGTCCTGGTAATCCTGTTCAACTTCATCAGTCATTCATTCAGATATTTCTATATCCACTAAAGTAAAGAAAAATGCAGCAAATATTTATTATGAAAACAGTTTCGAGATATTTCAGTAAATTAATCATGGTGAAAAATCCTATACCAATTTATCAATATATCTTCTACTGAGTGAATATAAAAAGCTACCAGAAAATGGAAACATTCTCATGCCAGGAATATAATATAATATAATACATTTTCCACATTTCATGTGATGTGCGGAAACCTCATTCAGAAATGTTTCATGCTTTATGCCCACTATTGTTAATGTAGGCTTCGCTACTCCGTGACCCTTGGATTACATCTGTTTTGGTATGTCATTTTCATGTCTAATGTGCCGGGTTCTTCAGCTTACTGAGTGCATGTTGTGCCCTTCTTGCAACTTTTGTTAATTATTATATTTGTTTTTTATTTTGTATTTCCTCAGAAATGCTACTCAATATCCGTTATATCAACTAAACAATACCTTGCAACTTAATATGCTCATTAGAGGCAATTTCTTTACACATGCCAAATGTCAAAATTGAGTCTTTATGCCAGGCAGTTCCTTAGACGAAAGTAGATTAATAATGAGATTTCTTAGAGGTGCTAGTATAGGTTGTCATCATATAATGAGAAATATGTAGTATATACATTATGTATAAATATATGCAGTATAAACACACACATAACTAACTTAAAAACCACACAAAACCTTATTTTCCAAGTATAAATGCCCAAAGTATTATGCAGACGCATGTAAAAAGTGAATATAAAGTTAGACACAGTAAGAAATAAGGAATGAAGTCTATAAATCCTGTGATTTATGACTACATAATGCTATATTTAATACCACTTTCAAAGTCTGGCATTGACCACAGATTCCTTAGTTTTCTTGTTACTGCTTCACTGCATCTTAATAAAGTATTACATTTTTTGCAACTAGGGAACATTAATAAACTGCTACATGTAGACAATAATTTCTATTTGTTCTTTCTTGTAATTACAATTTTATATTTTTATGCATGATTGGCACAACCTAAATTGTGTATCAGCTAATAATTAGGGGTTTAATTAAAGATAAACTTCCAAGTGACATGGCTTAAGATCATGGCATTATTCATGTCTTCTTTATCCAAGTAATACTGTCATTTTTTCATATTTTCTCATTACATTTTACTATTACCTTTTTGAAAAAGAAGCTTGGATAATGTTTCACATTTTAGGAGTATTATTTACATATGAATATCATTTTAAATAGCCATTTTAAATTCTGCAACATTATTTCAGTTAAAAATTGCATACATATTCCTATTGTTATATTTTAACACATAAGAATATTTTTGTACAACAATTTGTCAGTTTCAGGCAGCATGTTGTTATGCCTTTTATCAAAAGATGAGGAAAAACCTATTCTCCAGCTGTCCATTTTTCCTAACATTTATTCTATTTCAGGGTTGCAGGTAGCTACAGTTTACCCAGAGTAGCACGGGGTGCAAGCCAGTAACTAACTAACTAAGTCAGTCTCAAGACACAATACAGAAACACGCCAGTTCATTCTCGGTCAATTTAAAGTCATCAATTAATCTAAAACGCAGATTTGGGGTATGCAAAATGACACACGTAGAACATGCAAACTACACATAAAAGCGCTTAGGCCACGATTTAAACTAAGTGTCCTGTAGCTGTAAAGCTAAGCAATTAGCCATGTTATCGTGAATTTTTTTAAAATAAATGTTCTGAATCAAGCTGCAAAAGAGTTTGGTGTATATACATTTATTTTAATTCAGTAGATCTAATGGAGAGCAGCAAGTCAACTTCCCGTTCTACTTGAGTCACTCTAACAAGACTAAGAGATTTCAGAGCTTATATGGACATAAATTAGAAACGCAGCTAACAAGTAGTAAGTCATCCTGTAGACTGTTGAAAGTTACTAGGATTGATAGAAACTTGAAGTACATAACTTTTCAAATGATTAAATCTATGCCATCTTTTAGCTGAGGCTAAAGACAATACTTTGTTCTACAATAACAATATATTCTCACCGGCCACTTTATTAGATACACCTTGCGAGTACTGGTATGGACCCCATTTTGCCTTCAGAACTGCCGTAATTCTTCATGGCATAGATTCAACAAGGTGTTGGAAACATTCCTCAGGGATTTTGATCCATATTGACATGATTGCATCAAACAGTTGCTGCAGATTTGTCAGCTGCACATCCGTGATGCAAATCTCCCATTTCACCACATCCCAAAGGTGCTCTATTGCAGTGGTCCCCAACCTTTTTGACAGCAAGGACCACTTTACTAGAAGCAATTTTTTCCAGGGACCAGTGGGGTTTGGGGGGTTGAGGATTCAGGCCGGGTTTGTAGGACAGTTTTATGCACAATTTACATTACTGGATACTGAGTCTGCAGAGTGGGTAGAGGTGGGGTGCCCTAGTGCCTGAATGCCAGTTCATATTGTGAGGTTTCTGAACTGTTTTGGAACCTCCCCACCCCACCCCCCATCCAACGGGAACATCACGCTGAAGTGCGTCCCGAAGCGTGATTGCTTCACAGTAGAACTGTGAGCCTGCTGTTGCCCCGGCAACAGATAAACAGTCTTCAACAGACGTGGTAATCGCACTTCGGGGACGCTCTTCGGCGTGTTGTCCTGTTGACGGAGGTACCAAGAGAGTTTAGGAACCTCATATTTTCTTGAATGAGTGCCGCATTAATAGGAATGTTTCTTGAATGAGCATCACTGAACCACATAAAAACTGTCTTCAAATGCAGCAGTTCACATACGTTTGCAACCCGAGATTTTTCTTCTTTTTTTGCATATAACAAAGACATATGCATTGCATTTGTCATTCCAACAGATTGCACATCACAAACATTAACACTGTTATTGTTTTTTCGTGTCTGCCATTTCTATAGGAGGGTGACAATGAGTTAAATTCCAATGGATGTTTTTCAAATGTTGACAAGCAATAAGCAAAAGGTATCACAGAAAACCACAGAAAACAAAACAGCAAAAAAAAAAAAAACAGTACAAGGAAATTTCAAAGAAAGTAATTTTTTTTACAATGTTTCTGTTTGGGGATCATTGTGCAAATGTGCACAAATGAGCTGCGACCACAGATCTAACTGCTCTGTGGATGATTCATTCAAGCATTTCAAGGTCACTTCGTTGTAATGAAAGTATCTGCTGAATGTACTTCGTAGTAACAAGATTTCTATAGACTCGTGTCATATGGGGAAACTGTAGGGACCATAAAAATACTTTGTTGTAATACTCTCTCACCTCGGTCTCTCTCCTCTCTCTGCACTGCTAGAAAGCCCCGCCCGCCAAGCATTCTGAAAAGTCTGAGTGAGTCTCCATTGCCAGCAGTTATCTCGTCGACTGTAAGATGGCTGTGGCCCGGTAGCGGGCCGCGGACCGGGGGTTGGGGACCCCTGCTCAATTGGATTGAGATTTGTTGACTTTGGAGGCCATTTGAGTAAAGTGAAGTCATTTTCATGTTCAAGAAAACAGTTTGACTTGATTTGAGCTTTGTGACATGGTGTGTTATACTGCTGGAAGTACCCATGAAAAGATGGGTACACTGTGGTCATAAAGGGGTGACCATGGTCAGCAACAGTCCTCATGTGGGATGTGGCATTTAAAGGATGCTCAGTTGGCACTAATGGGCCCAAAGTGTCCCAAGAAAATATCCCCCACACCATTACACCGCCAGCAGCAGCCTGAACTGTTGATACAAGGCAGGATGGATCCATGATTTCATGTTGTTGATGCGATATTTTGACCCTACCAACCAAATGTCAGACAAGGCAATGTTTTCCAATCTTTTATTGTCGAATTTGTGTGAGCCCATACAATTTGTAGGCTCAGCTGCCTGTTCTTAGCTGACAGGAGTGGCACTTGGTGTGGGTCTCATGCTGCTGCAGCCCATCTGCTTCAAGGTTCAACATGTTGTGCCTTCAGAGATGCTCTTCTGCATACCTTCATTGTAACGAGTGGGTATTTGAGTTATTACTGCTTTTCTATCAGCTCAATCCAGTCTGGCCATTCTCCTCTGACCTCTGGCATCAACAAAGCATTTCTGCCCAGAGAACTAACGTTCACTGGATATTTTCCCTTTATTCAAATCATTCTCTGTAAACCCTAGAGATCAGCAGTTTCTGAAATCCCAGTAGATCAGCAGTTTCTGAAATACACAGACCAGCACGTCTGGCATTAACAACCATGCCACATTCAAAGTCACATAAATCAACTTTCTTACCCCATTCTGATGCTCACTTTGAACTTCAGCAGGTCATCTTGACAATGTCTACATTCCTAAATGCATTGAGTTGCTGTCATGTGATTAGCTGATTAGATATTTGCGTTAACAAGCAGTTTACCCAATAAAGCGGCCGGTGAATGTGTATGACAAATATAGATGACACTAAAGAAAATACTTTGTTCTTCAACTGCAATATTTATCAGTATAATATGTATAAAACTGGTTTATATATATATAAGCATGTATATATTTAAAGATATAAAAAATATACATTAAAATTTTTTTTCATCATGCATGCATGCATCACACATATTGTAAGAGCCAATCTTAGAAAGTTAATGCTTTAGTTAAATTCATATTAATGTTTGCTTAGTCATAGTCATAAACAATTATATAGCCTTTTACCCCCTGTAAGGTAATAAGTGATAGAACTATTCTTACTATAACTAAGATACAGTGTGTTAATTGAGTCAGTTGTTGTTTAGAACAGGTCTAGGTGCTAGCAGGGACCGAACGACCCATTTACAGTATGAAAATGAAATAAGCATACAGTTTTCTGAATATTTAGAAATGGTTCAGCTGTATAAGCAATTTCTATATCAATTTTTTTTCTATTTTTGTGTGAACTGTTTTACTTTTAATTTTTACTAACTTTTTAAAACAAAGATATTTTTATCTGTAGAATCATTTCAACGATTCAAACTTTTGCATACTAGAATCCAGTATTGCATACTACAGCTGCTGAACTTTGGTAATTTTGGGAAAACACAGCTACACATACGTTTCTTAACCACTGGGTTATGCCCCGTTTTTGATTATAGGTATGCGGTGGGTTGGCACCCTGCCCAGGATTGTTTCCTGCCTTGTGCCCTGTGTTGGCTGGGATTGGCTCCAGCAGACCCCTGTGACCCTGTGTTCGGATTCAGCGGGTTGGAAAATGGATGGATGGATAGTCATAGTTGGTTGCAGGAGTGGGATGTGGTGAGTCACCTAAGCAATTGATAGTGCCACTTGATATGTATCCCCATATGTCTCTAAGATCATCTCATTAATGGGAACCCCCCTCCAACTTTTTCATTTGAGCTCATTTCACCAAGAGGAGAAAACCCTTCTTCTGCTTATGCATATGCACTCGATTCATCAAGCTAGGAAAAATGCTCGGACTTCTGCTCTGCTTTAATCAAACCCCATCCATCCCCACAACAAACCTCCAAATCCCCCCAACACACTTGTTCATGCCCACTCGATTTAACAAGGTGGAAAATCTTCCCCCACTTGCTCTGACCTTCCCCTTGTGGGTCCTGAATAAACGTAGAGAAAAACACCATAAAGGTTGAGAAACACTGCTCAGTAAAAGTGTAGTAATCATGATAAAAAGATACATAGAATATACAGGCTATATAGAAGTTAGCAACTTATATTAATTATAATATAGTTTACATTAGTTTAACAAACAATTAATAAATCATTTATATCAACTGCATTATAGAGAATGAATATTGCTTACCAAGCCTTAAATCAAGACAACAGATGCTTATAGAAGGCAATTCTTTTCTTATATAAGCAAAAATTTGTTGTCGTGCAACTTTCTCATGTTCTCCATTAGCAAAATATTTCCATGTACAAATGAGGGTCACTGCTAAAATAAGCACATTCTGAACTTACACATAAAAGAAACAAAGTGAAATGGAATAAATCTGCTTTGATAAGATTAATGTAAAGACTAGATGGAGGGGAGTGATTGTCGAAATAGTAGCATAATATAGGGTTTCCATCTATAACTGTCTGTTATAGTAGTGCAGGAACCTGGTTGAAGTATTATTGCAGGTAGGCAATAAAAATAAATGGATTCTGAAATGGTAATAAATTATGGCTCTTATTATGGCTGCAAATACATAGCTTACATCAGTTCCAATTTCAATAAATCTGGTACAACAAAGATCTTGATTTGATAATTAAAACACATCATAATTAGAAAGTTTATGATTTTTTACCACAGTTAGAGCCATAGATCAATTGAAATTAATTATTTTTCAAACAAATATCAATCAAAAATCTTAAGGCATTCTCAAAAACTGAAAAAATAAAAAGCTGCTATGGAAAGCATAAGAATACAATCATAAGCTTATAATCACTGATTTTTTGCCTTTACAATAGTGGCTAAGGCACTGGATTGTACAATCCAAATTTAGTAGTTCAATTCGCAATGTGACCCACGATAAATTATTACTTTTTTTTTACTCTATTTCCATACTGATAAAGTACAGTATGTAGGGTTAATGATCTCTATAAAAATATTAAATATAAAATCTTTCTTAAAAAAACTGATATTTAATTAAACACATTCTAATTTAGTGTAATTTCCCCATAGAAACTAGTGTAAGTAATGCACAAAATCCATAAATTCCATTATATCTTCAAAACCTCAAGCCCTGTATAACAGATTACAGAAAATGTTTGCATCTTCACATACAGTTTCACTGTCTATATACAAACATGTAATTCTTATTTTACTGAATTTTGCATTATTATTTAGCAATGCATTTTCTTATTATATTTTCTTGTATATATTCATGCCTTATTCTAAATATAAATGAGTGATAGTCAGGGCTGGATTAAGACGAAATTGGGCCTGATGCTGCAGTGCAAAAAAGGCCTATTTTTTTCTTGCCATCATTGGTGCATGTGCATTCAACACTCATTCGTCAATTTTCATCTGGGCCTATTTCAGGAATGGGCCTAATGCTGTACCATCAATAGCACCCACCTTAATCCGGCCCTGGTGATAGTATACAGCTATGTGTCCCTAAAAACACTGACTTGTGTCATTTTACATCATTTGCAGCATCATAATTTTTTTTTTCTTTGTCAGAGACTTTTGTTTGAATTTAGGCTTGCAAGACCCGTAAAACAGTTATAGGCAGAAAATTTGCCTCATTGATTCTTTGGATAAAAGGATTCTAAGCACATTTAAGTGCATCCCTTTATTTCAGTAGAACTGTCTAGAGGTATACTGCAGCATAAAACACAACAGGTTGATGTTTTTTCAGTACTGATAAAAATGTATACCAAAGTAGTATGTCCATAGGGCATGCAGTAGTAATTTAACACTAATTTGTGGGATTTCTGTACTGTGCAGAAAAAGATGTAATTTATTGTACTTAACTGTTGAATAGGAATTACTAGGGTTAAATAACCAGATACAGTAAAGTGTACATAATTTATGACAAAAAATTGTTGATTAATGAAATCTATGGTACTTGAGGTGAAATTCTTTTGAGAGTTTATATCATTTTCCAAAGTTTTGACTTGACTGATCAAAATATATTGCACATACAAAGGAAAACTTTCTGACTTTTACTCTGTAGACTGGTAAAATTATAAAACAGAAAAACATCCTATATAAAGTATTAATGTAGACTTCACATGGGACTAAACACTGTACTTTTCATATATTTCATTAATATTACTACATTTCACGACTGATCCAATCTGAGATTAAAGAACTTGAAGCTAAATTCAGTAGAAAAACATAAAGCAGTATGTTGTTGCATGTGAGCAGGGCCGGACTGGGAAGCTTATTCAGGCCGGGAATCCCACGTCTAACCCAGGCCACACAATATACATCAGTTTTATTGTACAGGCACAGAATCAAAAAACTAACAAACTCCATTTTGTCTGGGAATTTTCTATGAATGAAGAGATAGTATATTTTATACATACATATTACTCTTAAATATTAGTCTCAAGACAACCTCTGATAAAGTGTGGAACAACACTTCATAAATGTAAACACTTCATAAATAAATAAACCATGTAATTCTATAATAATTTTATTATAAAAATGTGCAAAAAGCACTGAACCACAAAAATTAGTTGTCAGTGGAATTCACAGTGCATAGATTATGTTTGCAATTTCAACTGTGAGTCTGGAATCTACACAGCCACTGAATCGCTGAATACTCTTCCACAAAGTTTGAAGCGTTGGTCAAAAAAGACCACTTTGAATTTCTTCACTAAATAAAAGACACAGAAAATGTCTCAGCGCCACAGAATTCTGTCACTTTTTTAAAGAATGCACTTAGTAAACAAAAAACATTTCATGTAGCCAATTTGGTCTCTCTCTCATCATAGTGCTAATGTTAAACTGTCATGGGAGGCAGCTAAAAGGTTTGAATGAGGGCAATTTCAAATCAGACTGGGATGATTCTTTTTCTCGCTTCCCTGCAGACCATTTATGGGAAATTCCACCTGGCCCTGGTGACGTCACTTCCAGGTGCAAACCTATAGATGAAGACCTTTCCGGTTCCGGCCCCCTTGATGTCATGTCTGGGCCCGAGCCTATGGTTGAAGACCCTTCCGATCCCAGCCCCTTTGACGTCACTTCCTATCCTGACCTTTAAAAGCCTCCATCTTTTGCCTACTCCCTCAGTTCTGTTTTGGACTCTGATTTGTACACGCCAGTGCTATCTTTTTTGCTTGCAATTTTGCAGCCAGGAAAATAATATACGGGTGGCTGCCCCAAACCTTGCTATGGCTCATGATCAAGTTTGTGACAGTAATAAAATAAAGTAAAAACAAGACACTGTAACAGATAGAGGCACTGTCAACCCCTTGAACCCTCATATCAGATGTGAGACATCAGATAAAAATCCAATATGACTTTATTTTATAATAATTATGTGCACCAAGCACACTCCACTCCACTATACTCATAAATAACACAATAATAAATCAATAATCAATCAATCCTCCACTCCCAGACGCGTTGCCACCCTTCCACCCAGCTCAGCTCACTCGTCTGGGTTTCCCACAGTCTTTTGTAGTCCATGACCCGGAAGTGCTCCTGAACCCTTGTCCATGTGACTCGTTAGCACTTCCGGGTCGGATGAAAAGTCTCCTTCTTCATCCCAGAAGTACGTCATTTCCTCTGTCGCCGTAATTAAGACGCACTTCCGGGTTATAGGGCACATGTAAGTCCTTGAGCCTCCCTGCAGCGTCCTCTGGTGGGCCCCACAGTGTCCAGCAGGGTTGGGAATAAAACCTCCATTGTCCATGATTCCCTGCTGGTCTTTGGGGCACTTCCATGCTACAGGGAGGGCTCCATCTAGTGGCCTAGGAGTATTGGCCGGGATAAACGACCTGCCATCTCCCACAGTATTCCCCACCCAGCGAAGAATTATAATTTGGAGTGACCAGTCCTGAGAGGAATGTCTTTCTCCAAGAGGATCCATGTGCTGGGCTTGGGCTTCGTCGTCTAGACTCCCCGAGGAACCTAGGGGGAACGTTGTATTGGCAACTCTTCTGATCCCCTGTCCTCCGAGGACAACTTCGCCATAGATGGCCCAGCCTGCGGCATTCGTAGCAGAGCTGTGGTCCCCTTGATATTCTCCCCCAGTGAGACTGGAAACACCTCGGTACTTCTGGCTCCATCCTTCTCTCCACTGAGACTGGTTTATTGGCTGCTCTTACGTTTTCCAACCCCTTATCCAACTTGTCAGGAGACCCCCGTTTTATTTTAGGGATCTCCTGTTTAATCTGGGGCTTGTGTACAGTTTGGGTCTCTCTATTAGAGAAAGAGAGCCCTTTTACTGTTTGCACGCCCTTTGACTTTAAACTAACCAGAGGTGGCGTCTTCAGCACAGCATCACTCCGAGAGACAGCATCTGGTTCGATCGGTGCTTCCACCGCCCCTTCTGTCATCGTACCACATTCCCTTGTTGGATTCGCAGTGACTTGGCACCGGCTACTTATTAATCGCGGGCCCGGATCACACTGCGTCCCTTTATAATGTACGGTACCGGCATTACCCACCTGTACCGCCAAATCATATAAGACGGGAGGTTGTTGTCCTATACACCGCAGGAATTCATCCATTTTCCGGATGGGCGCTTCGGCCGTCTCTTCCAGTTCCCCGACGATCTTCTGAATCGCTGTCAGCGTCTGTAAGAAACTATGTACAGGCTCGATTAGCTTTTTGAGTACCCGCACCTCCATAAAGTTATTTAATTTGGCCAGAGGCAAGTTAACTGCCGCCTTCTCCTTACCTACCGGCCGGGAGCCAATGAGCACGTCCGCTGTCGGCACGTGCTCTGATGGGCTTCGTGGAGGCTCTTGGGAATTGGAGTCTCGAACTATAGAAGTCCGGGGTGCCGCTACCAGCTGACTGGGAAACGCCTTTTCTAATTTAACGGCGGACCGTTCAGTCATATCCCGTCCTTCTATACCTTTATTTATGGCTAGTGCTGCTTCGTTTGCCTTCCCCTTCCCTTTCAGGGAGCTCGGTTCCATCGGGGAAATGGCAACCTCACCTACGGGACAACGTTGACCTTCTCCTTCCCACAATCCTTCGGGAGATATCACGTGTCCTACTTCTGCAAATGGAAGGAAACCGTCATGGTCATGTGTTCGTTTGTACTCCTTTAGGTTTCCCCTGCCTGCTCCGGGATAGTCCATGTGACTATTCTCGTCGAATAGGTTTTCAAATTGAAACAAAAATAAAACAAAATAAATACACAGTAACAAATAGCAAAACCCATATACAGTACATCCAAATATAATTCAAAGTGTATTATAAACTTTTAAACAATCTTCATATATAACTTTAATGACAAAAGCACCAGACGTACGCACCTCTCATCACAGCGCTCCTATCAGAGTGCGAGACGCACTCAAATTTAAAACTTGACTTGAACAAAAACAAGAAACCATCCAAACAGAAACCAGAAAAGAAACCCTCCAACATTAAACCGAAAGGATTTGAGCCCACTACAGAGCAATAACGCCTGCTTGTTTTCCAGTATAATAACATATGCTGGAATTCCACCATTAGTTTATTTCACTGGTTGCTCTTAATCCCAGGCCAGGCCAGGCAGCAGGCCACCGGGAAAGCTCCTGCTGATTGCAAACATCAGTCCAGCTCTGCATGTGAGGGAAGAGCCTGCCGACCAAACGGTTTTTGGGGAAAGGAATTGAAAGTGGAGCAACAAATTAACAATTCTTGCTTGTACCTCCAACCAAGAAGACCCAGACCAATCAGGGATGACATCACAACCTAATACCTCAACTCTCTATTTGCAGCCTATGGCCTCACCACTACAGAGAAGTAAATATGCAATGTTCTGACGGACCAAGGAGGGATTGTGAAACACACGACACGTGTCAGCATGAGTTGACACATCCTTTAAGACCAAGGAGTTTTTTTTCCCAAAACAGTTATCTGCAATTAAATGGTGTAGTCTGATAATTCATTTAATTTGTTTTTCTTTTCTCGTAACTATGTCTAGTTATAGAAATAAATGTTGTTGGTGTGGTGATCCAACACTTCTGCACATGTTGCTGTTTTCTCTTAAGGGGAAAAGCAGCTTTAGAATGTGCTTTGTCATCTATAAAATATATTTAAAAGAAACTGATGTTTAGAACATCCACATTTTGCATTTTGCTACATACATAAAAAATATAGGCTTATAGTAATGACCATAATCAAACCACAAATGTATCAGTATAAATTGTTTTCCTATCTAAAGAAATGATCAAACCTTTATTTCCTACATACAGTATTGAAAGAAGGAAATGAAGGATTCTGGTTATTTACCAGATAGATAGATAGATAGATAGATAGATAGATAGATAGATAGATAGATAGATAGATAGATAGATAGATAGATAGATAGATAGATAGATAGATAGATAGATAGATAGATAGATAGATAGAGGCATTAAGTAGACGTATTGCTGTTGGTATAAAGGAGCTCTTGTAACGTTTTTTGACACACTTCTGCTGAATAATTTGTTGGATGAAGTATGTTAGGGTGTCAGAGAGAGGATGTGCAGCATTTTTCATAATATCACTCAGTTTTGTTTTCATTCTCTCCTTTGGTACTACCTCCAGTGGGTCCAGAGTGAGTCCCATAACTGAGCCTGCCCTTTTAATTAACTTGCTAATTTGGTGTTCCTTTCTTGAAGTGATGTTATCAGCCAAGCAAACCATAGTGTTAAAGCTGTACTTTCCATCACAGAGTTGTAGAAGATGTGAAGGATGTCACTTCCCACATTAAAGGAACACAGTCTCCTAAGGAAGAAGAGCTTACCCTGCACTTTCTTATATAGATTCTCTGTGTCCAACCTGTCATTGCTGTGGACCCCAAGTACCTGTAGGAGTGCACCACCTCAAAATCCACTCCCTGAATAGTGACCAGATACAGAGGCTGCTTGATGTGGTGGAAGTCAATAACATGTTACTTTGTTTTGCTGATGTTAAGATGCAGACAGTTCTCTTTGCACCAAGAAACAAACTTCTCCACCTGACTCCTATACTCTGTCTCACCCCCCGCCACCCTTATCAATTCACCCTGTAAGTGCAGAATCATCTGAGAATTTCTGCAAGTGACATGACTGGTATTATATTTATAGTTGGAGGTATACAAAGTGAAGAGTAAATAAGACAGGACTGGTCCTTGTTATGCTCCAGTGTTGCTCACATTCTTATCTGAAACACGGTCCTTGAGTCTCACATTTGCGGTCTGCCCCTGTGGTCGGCACCTACGTAAGGAGTAAGATCGCTGTCAAAAATAACTTGTAATCATTTAAATCAAATTTACATTTCACATGTGTCAATTACACTTGCGCTTCTGAAAGTTATGCTTGCTTCTGAAAATTACGCTTGCGCTTCTAAAAATTACACTTGCTTCTAAAAAATACGCTTGTGCTTCTGAAAGTCACGGTTGCACTTCTGAAAGTTACGCTTACCTCTGAAAATTATGAGTACAATTCTCAAGCTTGAACAAACTGTCAAAAATACATCATTGGATGCACAAAGCATTCTCAATCAAAGAAGAAACAATTGATTTTTGTTACTACGCATGTGCCACAAAGGTGGAATGATGGAGTTATTTTTGACAGTGATCCTACTCCATATATACGGGCTAAAGCTTTGGTTGTCGGTTCAATTGCCTCCTCCGTGTTGCATGTTTGGGATCTAACTGGATGTCTCGAAGACCGGAGTTTTCCCTAATAGCATTTAGTAAACATCTGTGGGCAATCAACCCTGGCTGTGACGCTAATCCATCACGGGGTGCACCATTGGACCGCTCTATTTATTTCACCTGAGAGTCTTCGGGAGGTCTGGCATAAAGCCCACATAGATATGGGGAGAACATGATCATTTCATGTGAGCCTGAACTTATTATTATTCCAGCCAGTTTCTTATTTACACAACTTGTGCAAAGTAGTTACTTATTCAATGTTAAGTGTTAGTCAAAATATTCTGAAGCATAAACAGATTTCAACATGTGTCACTAAAATGGGCCCTTTATTTGAAAAAAAGATATCAGTTTTCCACATTTTATATGTGATCATATACAAAGGAGTGACATCAACTTGGACCAACTTAATTTTCAAAGTTTTGCGACAAGACAGGTGCCTTTGTTAAATGGCAGTTCAGTTTTGCCCAGCTCAGTGACAAACTTGGCACACTGTAATATCTAATGAGTAAGATGTACTCTGATGTTTAATGGGCACAGTAAAGCGTTAGGTGATGTTGGACATCCCTCATTTTCATGGCTTTGTAACAAGACAGATGCCTTTCTTATATATGAGTTGGGTACATGGGTCAAATTGACTGGCAAAGTTGGGACATTCCTATATCTACTGAATGGAATTAGATGTTTAATGGCCACTGCAAAGGGTAGCTTTTAGTTTAGCATTCTCTTGCAGGTTTATCAATATTATTCATTTTAAAAACTTCAAAATATTGAATTGTTGATCAATGCACAGAAAATTGCAAAGCAAATATAAAACATTCCTCATGTGAAGCTACTACTCTTAAAATAGTTCAAAAGAGTTGCTTCACAGACATAAAATACTGAATATGTGTGGACAATGTAATGTATTGGCTAAGGCACTGGACTTTAAACCAAAAAACTGAAGATTCATTTCCTGCCTCTACATGACTCTGTGACCCTAAACAATTCACTTAGCCTGCTTGTGCACAAAAATAAAATACCAATAAACAATTGTAATGTATTCTGATCTTGGAAGTTGATTTGGATATTGGTGTGAGACAGATATTTAATAATAAAAGTGTAAAGTAACTAAACCAGCAAAAAGCCAAAATGATTATATCTAAACTTTGCCTTATTAATTATGTTTCAGAATTAGGATTTTTTTTCCCCAGACATATAATTTAATAAATTCACAGTCAAAGATGTCATTTTTCCATTGTAGACAAAATTTAAACAGAAAGGAGATTTATTTTTGCAAAAAGAAATAACATTTATATTAATATATCGCTTAACTGATTGTTTAACTAATAGGAAGGTCAATTCCACTCTGAAAGAAAAATGGATTTGGCTTTAATGACTTTAATCAATTATTTTACTGGTTTAATTTCAGTCTATTTTAATTGTTCTCTTTCTGTTTTATAGTTATTCTAACATGCATCAGCACAGATACTAACAAGAACTAGGAAATATGATTACATTACCTCTTTTCTCATGCCTCAGTTTCTAAATTAGTTTAGAACTGATTTCCAATTTTTCTGTATAATTTATAAAAAAAAGAAAATGGCTTACCATCTCTTTTTCTTGATCAAAGAAAAGCTTACATTGTAGAATATACCCTGTGATCACAAGGCACAGAAAATCTTATAATCTCTAAAATGATTAAAATGACCCTAGCCTTTAGCGAAAGGGTGCTCCTTAACTTTGCAATGATCTACCAACAAAATAAAGGGATGCCCCCATCAGACTTCCAATTTATTATTGTGTCTGCCACATCTATTGACCCTTACTGACCCGTTTCTATTTGTATTCTCTTCCTGATCTCTTTAGAACTCCAGCACCAATTCTACTTCCATTAAACAAACTACCACACTCCATGTTATGGAATACTGTATGGACTTATAGAAGAAGGTAGAGAAGTGGTGCCACTAAACATCCTTTGCACTTGGCCACATTAATTCTATTCATTATGCAAATAAGAGCCTAGTCAGAAGATGGACAGTCAGATATCTTAGTTCTTTTTTACCAATACCACTACTTACAATGTTCAAGGATACACAGATGCCTGTTTTCAAAAATTATGTTTACCTTTCTGATGTCAAAACTCATAAAAAAGGATTTGTTCTTAATATCTGCTTGGCTAATTGATATTCTAGTGGCAGTAGTTAAGTAGATTGAAATCGATATGTAAAATATATAACACCTTAATATCGTCACTTTATTTAATTGAGGATCATGGGGGTAGAATCTCTTTCAGCAACATGGAGCACAATGTAAGGACCAGTCCCTGCAGGAGGTACCAGTCCATTTCAGGTCCCACTCATGAACACAGGCACACTTACACTATGACATCTTAGAGCTGCTAGTTAATCTCACCTAAAGATCTTTGGGGATGTGGAAGGAAAACTAGAGTAACCAAAAAAAAAAACATACAAACACTGCAGACTCCAGAAGGACAATGAGTGAGCACAGCACTCAAAGCCACGATGTTGGATCTGTGAGGGGACCACTATGCCACCTTATAGGAAATCTATTTCAATCAGTATATATTACAAAGTAAATTGTCTGAAAGAGAAAACATCAGTTTAAAAAGAGAAGCACATTAGAAGCAAAATAATAAAAGACCCAGAAACTAAGGTTGAAATTAAGCTACAGGTGACATCCACAATGATCCACCCTTATTAAAAAAAAAAAGCAAAGAGATTTACACATTTACCATTTTAGGTTCTAATTTTTCTTTTTCGATCTTTGTCAAAGAACACCATGTAAACATAGACAAATTTAAAGGTAAAATGTAATGTTATCTTTGAGAACACACAAATTTACCCTCTGACCATTAAAATTTTAGTGTCTTCCCACATTGCCTCTAGTAAACAATTTTGTGTTTATTTATGTTGATATTATTCAGAGTCACTGAGGTGTTTTTAGGCTGAAATAGGGAGGGTCCCTTTTGGCAGTCCCCTGAAACCAGAAGGAAGCTAAAAATTTTCTAAGTCAAGACCCAAAACAAGGCTTCGGGAGGGGTACCAGCACAAGGCAGATTTTCCCAAGGCTCCACGGTTCTTCCCCGGACACACAAGGCCTGGCCTCGGCCCCTCAGGACATCTGGCTGTTGGACGTTCTAAAAATTTTTTAAGTCCAGACCCAAGAACTGCCATCTTTATTAAGAAAAATTAACCTTATATTTTAATTGCACATACTTCACAATTCAGGATTGTGGAGTATACTAAATCTTCCCATTACCAATCAAGGAAAGAGCTGGGGACACATTTATAAAACTTTTTGTCATGAAAATATGTCGCCAAAAAAATCTGATTTATAAAATCTGGAGCATGTACATGTATATGCAATTTACCCTTTATAAATCACAATCACCTTGTAAATGAGCCTTGAATTCTGCCCAGTTGCCACTCTGAAACAACCAAATATGGAACATGCTAATTCATTGCACCTTGTACATATGCAATGCATAGATTTGCCTATAAGGCAAGAAAATGATGACAACAGAAGAGAGGCAAAATTTTGAATACATGGAGTCCTCGGGTTACAACGTCTCGACATACAACGTTTCGAGTTTACAACGCTCACTCCTATAAAAACTTTAAAAAATTGAGACGTGAGTGTTTCGGCTTACGCCATTAGCATCGTACTTACAGACTGCATGGGCAAAGTAGTTTGGTTGTGCACAGCAGAATAATACGCAGTAACGCAGCGTATGAGTGAGGGAGTTGGAAAACTAGATTCCTTGTGCGCGGAGGAAGTGTTCCGTTTGTGTGGCTTTGTTTGGCGACTTTGTGGCCCTTATCATGGCTCCTAAACGAAAGTCAGAGTCTTCAGATGGTAGTGCTTCGAAGAAGAGGACAGCCATCACGATGGAAGTGAAATTAGACATTGTAAAGAGATCAGAAGGAATAAAGGTAAGGGATTTTTTTATACACTCATTTTTTCTGTTACTACAGTACAGTGTATAGTACAGTATATTTATGTCTGTTTCCTTTTTCTGTGGCTTAGTTGTGTTTTTATGTTCTAGATTATGATTTTGCAAATGTGTTAGGATAGGTAAGTGACTTACACTAGGGTGTGTTTTGACTTACACCAAAATTCGGGTTACATCACTGTTGTAGGAACAGAACTGTGTCGTAACCCGAGGAACCTCTGTACTGTTAGACAGAAGATGCGTTAAAGACACGCAAAGAAACTTTACTTGATGGCTTAAGCATGGGTAACACCAACAATCGTAATTATGCTGAATGGGAATGTGTTACTGCTGCTGTGAATGCAGTGAGTTTTACTAGACACACCATGCCTGAAATAAGAAAAAAGAGTCCAACCTCAAGAAAAGGGCATAGCGGATCATTTGTCACCAACATAATGCAAGTGCAACGGAACTGCGAAAAAGCACGTCTGCGCTCAATGATTTTGATCTGCTAAAGGCATTCTGTAATTGGAAATGGCTTATTATACTGCTATATGCCAGAACAGTCTGGAGATACAGATGTGGCAGATAAGACATCTGCAGAGCAATAAGGCAAAACACTTAACATACAGTATGCCTTTGAGTGAAATAACCATACTAGTAACCACATTAGTGCAATATATACAGTTGTCAGACTTTTAATGAAAATGTTTATCATGAATGTCTTCATGTTCAGAGGTGGTTATGGCTTCTGATGTAGTGTCTGAGCAGGTAGCCTCTATCACTTGGCAAATGTAATAACATGAATGTTGATACCATGAATAGTAGGCCATATGAAACACTGTGGGTTCACCAAGTTACCTTACCAACAAGCCAGCCACTATGTACTTCTTCATTAGTAAGTCTTAAGACAAGGCTTCTTTGCCTCAAAATAAATGGATCATAGATTGACCCAGGCCACTGAGAAACAACATTTAAATAGTCTCATCTTGGAATCACAGATTACTTATGCTTTAATGGAATGTAACTGGTTATGGTTAACAAAAGCAGCTTCATTCTTGCTGGTTGCCCTTATTGCAATATGAGTGCAGTCAGTTGCGCCGATTACTTTAGAAAAACTGAGAACTGCTGCAAAATGCCTCTTTATGTTGACCTGTACACCACACTATACATCAACTGAATGTAGTGCCTTGTCAGTCAGTTTATGGCTACCAGTACAGCAGCAATGATGGATATGAAGCTTGGCTGAGATATTCCTGAAAGCCAACCATTGTTAAAACCTATACATGAATGGGTATAGCCTGAGTTCAAGCAGTCTGCCTTTCTAATGCCAGACCCAACACAGCACATAGTTCCCAGAGAATGACTCTTGGAAGCCCAAATTCTCTATAAGCCAGTCAACATCATCATACACAAAAAAAATCCTGCTGGTCCCTAAAATAATGTTTACTTCACAAATAACCATTTGCATACTCCTCAAGCAGTAGTTATGTCAAACCATTTGGCTAAAAAATGGGCTATAAGGCGTGATGTTTATAGTTCTCTGTATGCAGGTAGTGAATCTCACCTTTGGCCTTACTTAATGCTATCTTTGGTAACATAATTGCATTGGTTTCTAATCCTGAGAGGTGACAACGGGTGGTTAATAAAAAGTGACAAAAAAACAAAACAAAAAAGTTCTTCAGTGCAAAAACTCAGAATGGACCCTTTTAAAAAGCAACTAAAATAGAGTCTATACATGTTATGTTATGATGCAATGCCTTGCAAAACAACTTATAAAAAGACAGTGTCTACACATTATATGAAATGCATTTAAGACCTATGTTTTTGCTTGAAACTGTTGCAATGAAAAAGCAAACAAGCATTAAGTGTTGTGGCACCCACAGGCAAACTCCATATAACTAAAAATAAATGCAGCATATAAACACATTGAAATGGAGGAAAAAAGACATCTTCATAGACACAAAGTGACTGCTCCAAGGTGACAACACCTCTGGTTAAGTACAGGCCAATCAGGAAGAAGTGGGTCCAGAGGGAATGACATCAGAGTTGGTGGGGCATTAGTAAACAGAGCCACCTTGTGGATTGGCAAGGAATTACCATCACCAGAGCCTTTAATCTGTCTAAAAGGCACACATGTGGGACACTGTGAATTGTCTTATAAAAATTAGAATTTACAAAACTGTTATGGCATTTCAGCTCAACAAAATCTAAATTATCACAAGCAACAGGTAAAAGATTTTTTGTAAACATGATTAACATAATATTAATATAACATAAAGGAATAATATAATTTACAATAAATGTCTGCACAAATTATATGTATGATACAATTTACAAGATGCACTATTCAAAATGACACAGAATTACTGTATTTATTTTTTTATCAGCTTTGCAAAAGAGTGATTTGCTGCTGAAAGGAGTTTTTATTTTTCTCTACTCTATTGTCAATTGGCCATAGTTTAACAATACTCTTAATGGGCACATATTGTTAGGTTCAACTTATATTAATCAGTTTGGAACTGCTTTTTTTGTGAGTGTTTAAACAAATCAGTACCATACAGTACATACATTCATTATTGAATATATCTAAAGTGGTAATTGCATTTTACCTGTGAAATTTTTACAGTGCTCTGAGCCTGCACAACAATTACAATTAAGTTAATTAAATTTAAAGTTTAATATTATATATTATAATTAAAAGCAAACCTAAACACACCAGATTTTTGCTTAAACTATAATTTACATAATGTTACCATAGAAACTAAGAACTTTGCCTTTTGGTAGGGTATATATACAGTATTTCAACACCACAATGTTACATATCTACTGAGATAAACAGGACAAAATGGTAATTTAGCTGAAAAAAACTGAAGTAAATATGACATACTGGACAGCACAGATCTGGCTCAAAATGACCAAGAGACACTCCACAAGATGTGGATGTTGCGCAGAATGATCAGCGAGGGCTGGGCAGTCTTTTGGCCTTGGAACCAAGTTTTTTTTTTTGTGTGTTTGTATGTTTTTTCCTTTCCTCTTGGCCATCCAATATGACCTATGTCTTTGTTACATACTGTATAATATTATACATATAATATAATATTTCCTATTATTATATATATTATATTATATATAATATATCCTATTATTATATAATATAATATCTCCTGTCAATCATGGAGAATCCACTGAACAGTATCATCTCCAGATAGAGGAGCAGCTTCAGCGACAGACTGCTGTCACTGTCCTGCTCCACTGACAGACTGAGGAGATCGTTCCTCCCCCAAACTATGCGACTCTTCAGTTCCACCCGGGGGGGGGGGGGGGGGGGAAACGTTAACATTATTCAAAGTTATTGTCTTTTTTTACCTACATTTTTATTACTCTTTAATTTAATATTGTTTTTTTTGTATCAGTATGCTGCTGCTGGAGTATGTGAATTTCCCCTTGGGATTAATAAAGTATCTATCTATCTATCTATCTATCTATCTATCTATCTATCTATCTATCTATCTATCTATCTATCTATCTATCTATCTATCTATCTATTATTGCCTAATCTTGTTTGTTTATGTTTTATATTAACTTTTAATATTATTTAATCTTGTAAAGCATTTTGAGCTACATTGCTTGTATAAAAATGTGCTATATAAATAAATGTTGTTGGTGTGGTGATCCAACACTCCTGTACATGTTGCGGTTTTCTCTTAAGGAGAAAAACAGATTTAGAATGATGTTGTTGTTGATACTATTTGATGCTTCTGGGAAAGGCACCATTCAGAACAATAGAAATGTCTTTTTTAGAACATGGATAAGAGGGTGAATAAAGAGAAGTGTTATTTAACTAAAACACATTCTAATATTTATTTTTTAGGTAAATAATTTAACCAATTTTCCAACCCACTATATCCTAACACAGGGTCTGCTGGAGTCTGCTGGAGCCAGGGCACAAAGCAGGAACAAATCCTGGGCAGGGCATTAGCCCACCGCAGGATACACACACACACACCCACACACCAAGCACACACACTAGGGACAGTTTAGGATCGGCAATGCACCTAACCTGCATGTCTTTGGACTGTGGGAGGAAACTGGAGCACCCGGAGGAAACTCACACAGACACGGGGAGAACATGCAAACTCCAATTTGACATAGTATTATTTTTAAAAGAAGTATAATAAGGAAGGATGATATTGGATCAAAAGAGAAAAAATAGAGGATGATTCAGGAGGACAAACCTGTTGGTATTTCAATAAGAAATCCAGACTCAAAGAGCTTAATGTTAATTTAAGTCTTGAATGTCCTGGAATCTACTGTCCAATTGATTTAATTATGTTTAAAAGTTTTATCTTTGAAACTTTAGATAGAGGCAGTGATGAAAATGTGTGGAAAATGAATAAAAATAATAACTAATACCATGTGGGAACTTGCTGCTATGTGCATGAGCCTCTGATTTCTCAATAAGAGACTTGTTCCTGCTTTATACAAGCAAATGCAGTGCATTACCTCTAATGTAATGCAAACTAGCGAGAAATAGAGGCTTAGTTACAGTGAACACAATGTTTATGTATTATTGAAACTAACTAAGGTCCTTTTAAGATTTAGTTTCCTCCTGTAGTGCATGGGATTACCTCTTGAATGTTACTCTAAATTAATTAGGGAGACTTAGAATATGCATTAAAGGAATTTCTCTAAAATGTCAGGTAAAACAAACATTTCTATTTGAATTAATGAACAAATGATTGCACTAAATCTGTTAATTATATTTAAAGTATAGTACTGAATAATTAAAGTGAAGCGTGCATATTTTAAAGAAGAGTTCAAAAGGCTATGTGGATGTAGAATATTTTTGAAATTTTAAAAGGAAGATACAGATGGGATGAACTGTGTACACAATTAGGAAATGAGATGCAACTGAGCATTCAGCCAGATAAATGATCTCTTTGTTCATATACGAGTGAGCTTCATGGCAGGTAAGCAGTGCGTTATGAAAAGACCAATTGGTTGTGAGTAACAGGAGTTGCTGAGTAAACCCTGTTTTCATAATGACATCCATTATGCAAATATGAGAATTCACAATGAGGCCTTTTGAGTATTATTCAAAGTGAAGTCAAATATATAACCTCTTTTTCTTGCACTGATGCAACATCATTTAATTATACATATATGATTTAATACAAAATTTGCATGATGTATTTGGCAAAAATGTTCTCATTTTTCATTTGACAATGTCATACTCTATTATGCAACAATACATTTTTAAGCAAACTCGCAAAGAAGTTGCTAATCAACCTCACCCAACAAAGCTCATGCTATAGCTTAGAGATCTACATAATAAGCATAAATGTTCTTATAGTCTTCTGTATTTGTCATTATCCTTATATAATGAAGTTTTACATGTTACTATATTTGTTTTATACTACTTTTATTATTTTCAAATGACATCATTAATGCACTAGTATCCAAGTCATGTAAAGTACCACAAATATACAAGTACACTATATTATTACCAGCCAAAGAAAAAGAACTGAACAACCACAATGCCAGTTCAGATGTACAATGCATATACAGTAAACACTAACCTCTCCAGGTGCAATTAAAAACCTATCATAACTCCTTTCATCTGCAGGTCATTAATATGAACATGGTGCTTTATCTTAGAAAGACTCATTATGTGGGCAGCAGGTGGTCCATCAAGCACCGCTATAAATGTGAAGACATAAACCAGAATTTACAGTAATTTTAGCCTCACAGAAAATCATTGAGAAGGCAGGTGAAACCCAAAGGCAGTACACAAATATCAAACATGAGCATCTCCCACACGGTCAGGTTTATCCCTCCATTCAAAGTGGTGTATTTCAGTGAATGACATGTTTTAGAATCAGTCTGACCACCATCCTCAAGGTTAAAAAGATCTAATAAGTCCAATCTCATAACTATGTTTACAACTATTTTAACCCATGCACTGCAATATTATAAGTCACAAGCAAAAGACAAAGTTATCTAAGAAAACTCAAACAACCAATATATACTGTACATGCGTAAGCAGCAATAAATCAGAATGGTTAAAAACACAGAAAAAGTGTACCACTTTGCAGTGCAGTCTCAAGAATGACAATTAAAAAAGTGTGACTGCAGGGATCATAAATTTATCACAAAAATGGATAAAAAACTGGACAAAACATAATAATAAATAATAATAATAAATTTTATTTATATTGCACTTTATATTTTAGCAATCCCAAAGTGCTACAGAGTAAAAAATAGAATAATAAAATAAAAAAAAGAGAACAGAAGAGTCTATAAAATACTTTAACAAAATGACTTTCTAAAAAGATGAGTTTTTAGGTTTTGCTTAAAGGCCTCAGTCGACTGTGGGGCTCTCAGGTAATCAGGGAGGGCATTCCACAGCCTCGGCGCCACCGATGAAAACGCCCTGTCACCCATGCTGCTGAGCTTAGTTCTGGGGACTTGAAGAGTGTTAGTGAGTACAGAGCGGAGGGAACGTAAGGAGTTATGGGGGGTAAGGAGTTCCTGTAGATAAAGAGGGGCATGTCCATAAATGCACTGATGGGTAAGAAGGGAGACCTTGTACTCTATTCTGAATGAAACAGGGAGCCAGTGAAGGGTTTTCAGGATTGGGGTGATGTGATCATACTTTCGCACCCTCATCAGGATCCTGGCAGCGCTGTTCTGAATATACTGAAGTCTCTGGATACTCTTGCCAGGAATCCCAATGAGGAGTGCATTACAGTAATCCAGCCTGGAAGAGACAAAGGCATGGACGAGCTTCTCTGCATCTGCCAGGGTGAGTAATGGGCGGAGTTTGGCGATGTTCTTGAGATGGTAAAAAGATGACTTACAAAGATATTTGATGTGGGTGTCAAAAGTAAGTTGGGAGTCCATTCTAACACCCAAATTAGTAACAGATGTGGAAAGAGGAATATTTTGGCCAGAGAAAGTAATACTGGTGATGGTAGAAGAGCGAAGATGATGTGATGTACCAACTAAGATGGCTTCTGTTTTGGATCTGTTCAACTGAAGAAAATTGAGCCTCATCCATGCCTCTATCTCCTCCAGGCAGGTAGACAATGTAGATATTGGCAGAGGAGCAGTAGAGGAGGTGGGAGTAGTCCTGAGGTAAAGCTGAGTGTCATCGGCATAGCAATGGAACGATAAACCATGTCTGCCAATGACAGTTCCAAGGGGGAGCATGTAGATAGTAAAAAGGATAGGGCCCAGCACAGAGCCCTGTGGAACACCACAGGCGACGTTGTGGGTGTGGGACTTTGCGCTGCCAAGGGCGACATGCTCAGTTCTGCCAGTCAGGTATGATGTAAACCAATTTAGAACAATTCCTGAGAGTCCAATAGTGTATTGCAGGCGGTGAAGAAGGATGTTATGGTCTATTGTGTCAAAAGCAGCTGTCAGGTCAAGGAGGATAAGTAGTGAAGGTGAACCAGTATCTGCCGTCATCAGAAGATCATTGGTGACCCTGACCAGGGCTGTTTCGGTGCTATGGCCAGGGCGAAAACCAGACTGAAACTTTTCAAACAGATTGTTCAGTTTGAGATGATCGTGAAGTTGTGCTGCAACTATTTTTTCCAGAACTTTGGAGAGAAATGGAAGATTGGAGATGGGCCTATAATTGGAGAGAACTTCAGGATCCAAGGTGGATTTTTTCAGTAGAGGTCTGATGACAGCAGTTTTTAGTGCAGAAGGAATATGGCCAGCCAGGAGGGACTGATTTATTATCCTGGTGATAAGTGGAGAGATGGCAGAAATGTTGGCCCTCAGCAAGGGTGAGGGGAAAGGGTCCAGGGAACTAGTAGACGGTTTCATTTTCCTGATGACATCCTCCACCTCTTCCCGTGTGGCAACAGAGAAAGAGCAAAGAGGATGGACGGTCTCAGACAATGAGTCAACAGTTGGGAAGGGCAAGATATCCTTGGTAGAGAGGTGTAACTCCAGGATTGTATATTAATGATCTGTACCACTGCAAGCCATAAATCACATGTGGATCCTTCATTACTCATATCTTGGAGTACAAATTGATTTTGTCCATATAAAATTAAGAGAATGGGTAAGAGATTTGACTCTGGATAATTATTGAAGAGATAGGTTAATAGGTTACAGAAATAGTTGGTGACGGGCATACTGCATGCATTGACAAACAGGTGGACTGAATCATAATAAAATAATCCTCTGTTTTAAAACAATGATAAAAAGAGCTGAAGAAGCCATTCTGATTCATGTAGGCCTCACTTATAATAAACCTCAATTCCAAATAAAATACTTGGGTCATAATCTATTGCATTCACTGTTTAAACCAGTTCTGCACACATTTGAAAACTGTGTCATGATAACCTGCCACTTGGAGTTTCATCCTCTTTTAACAAACACTTATATTATTTTTCTGGTGATTCAAACTGAACTAAGCATTCCATAACTATTATGGCCTGTACAATCTCCTGTTTTATTTGCAGTTTAGCTTCTAGACCTTTATAAAAAAACATTTCATAGGTCATTAATCCATCCTTTTTCTCACCCACTTATGTAATTCTGGGTCATGGCAGTATTAAATCAAGCTTTGATGGTGTGCTTATCCATCATGACATCCACACACAGCCATTATTGATTTGAGGAGCATAGCCTAACATTGATACGTGAGAAGAGAACCCACACAGACATGGGAATGATGCATAAAGCACCACACAGCCAATGTCAGGATGGGAATTCAACTGAGGTCACTGCAGCTGTAAATTAGCAGTGCTAACCACAGTGTTATCAGGTCACCCATATATCAAATTCACAATATTAAATGACAATGTTAGAAAGGGTACACTGTATGCAAAATGTTAATGTCAAACTGCATTATATGATAAATAAATAAATGATCAGATCTGTTGAAAATTCAGCACTTTCTGATTCTCTCTAGCTACATCCACAGAGGGAGGAATGGCATGTCTTTATACCTGTTACTTAAAACAACCAGATGCTTCAGAGTTCTCGCGTCCCCATCTGTTGATCTATTTGTTAATTCTGTAAAAAAAAGAACAAAGCATTAGACTTTCATATATACATTAATGTTGCTTTTTCATTAATAGTACAGTATTTACCAAAATATACATTTTGATAATACCATCTTTGTATACTGTATTTACTGCATATACAATTCTTTACAAAATAATTTTGATATAGACAGAAATATTCCTTTTGGCATTCTGATTAAAATGTGAATGTACATAATAAGTAATTGAATTCAGAGAAGAATAACAGCTTGTCCCTAGACAAAGTGTGAAATCAATTAAAAATTCTAATGTTATGTACTTTTATCTATAAATCAAATGCATTCTCTTATCTACCTAATTTACTTAATTTGGTTCTAGTTGTAATGGGACAATGTGTTGTCATTTTTTAAACTTTTATTTTTATTTATTTATTTTTAAAATATTTTATAATAATTATTTTTACATTGTAATGAGACAGCTACAGTGTATATTTTTCTCACCTATTGAATCTCTATATATAATACACTACCGTGGATGTCCATTTGTCTGTCCAGGATTTTAAATCACCTGTAGATCAAAACTGTTTGACCTATTGACCTGAAATTTGGTACACATATACTACGTGACATCTACTATCCACTTTCGGGGTGATGATTGACCTCCAAGGTTATTCCTCTTTTTATTTTATTGTAGAATCAATTCTCGGCAGCAGCCAGCAGGGCGGCCATGCGGCACATGCGTACGGGTGCCATTCTCATCCCTACCACCTTCACCATCACTTTCCCTACCTCTTCATATCTTAAATCATTCTTGAGGCTGATTGAAGACTTAAATGCCAGCTAATTGAAAAATTAAAGAAAACGTACTAAGTAATTGCAACATAAACACTGACTTAATCAGTTTTAACACGAAAAGATGCCGACGAAAGAAGAGAAGAAGCGGGCCGCTAGGGTGGAGAAAAGAAGAGCAGCTCAGGAAGAAGCAAGCACATCAACCTAAGAGCAAATGAATGCTAAACGTACAGAGAAAGAGTATGAAAACTATAAATGCTCAAGTCAAGTGTATTCACTGCACGTTATCACGCAGTGCCCCGTTACTGATAATTAATATTAAAGAAAACAGGACACATTATGGCTGTATAAGGGTACTGGTGCATAACTGATATTAGACAATGATATTAAACTAAATGTTCGCTTACAGCTGCGCAACTCTTCCAAGTAAGTTATTTTAATACTAGCTATGGTACCCGTCTAAGATGGGTTGAAATCTAAATAAGCAATGTAGGCTTCAGTGTTAACGTCTGCAGCATGCAATGAATATGTCTCTGTTATTTACCATTTGGTTTGGTATTCATAAGAGCAATGTTAATGTTTGTGTTGTGCCCTTTATTGGTTTGACAAAGACATAGCAACAGGATGGGCACACAGACAGAAACACAGACACTTATCCTTTTATTAAGGTGGACTTTGGAGATATAGTATAATAAAATGTGCTCAGATTTTCAGATATCTGAAGTAAATTAAATTGCTTTAACTTTCTTTGTATTTTGAAATATTTTCCAATGCATATAAAATATCCACAATAGATTTATTCCAAACCCAAATCCAGTGTATTTCAAGTTACTTAAAAATAATTGTATATAATGACCTGATATTACATCAAAACACATTATTAAAAAAGGGTTATGGTGAGCTAGAACCTATTACCTAAATGTATCTGAGGGATCCAAAAATTAATTAAAATGTAATTTTTGGCCTCTCAATTTTCACAAAATGGGTGGTTATCTGAGCTGACAAATTCAAGCAGACTATAAGGTGTTAGTCCATCAGAAAGCACATTCAATTAACCATCCACACTCCCTCATACAAAGGCTATTCAGATCAGCCAATCAACCTAAATTGCCGAATGTGAAAAGACACCAGGATATCAGAAGAAAACTCACACAGACACAGAGAAACTGTGAAAACCCCACACAGACAATAATCAGGCCAGGTAGCACTTAAATGGTGAAACAGCAGTAATGTTTATCTTGCAATCCACTTAATCTCAGAAATGCATTCTAAGACATCTTTAAAGGCATTTTAGTTATGCTGATATACATTTTATGGTTTCATGAAAAAATGAGTTTAAGATGTCTCTGAATGTAACTAAATACAGTACACATAACTAAATACAGTGAATGTAAGTCAGATACAAGATATTTCAAATGAAATATAGGAAATCTTAAAGTAACTTTCTTTTTTATGGTTCTTGAAACGACTTTATGTTAATTTTAAGACACTGTAACCAAGATCAAGTTCCCTGTTAACATCTCCTGTTTGTTCTCCATCTAAGCCCATAATTACTTTTCCTAAATAACAGCTCTTAAGCCTGGGCAGCTATCATGGTAATTAACTCAAGGGCTACTGCATGGTAATAAGTTTTCATGTTGAACTCTGCAGCATTTTTCTTTGCTCTAATTTGCCTTCCTTGAGGATGGCTGCCAGCACTTCTGAAGTTTTCCTTTGGCCTTGCCCTGTCAGGACTATAGAAAAATAGGACCCTTCCACATCCTATTGAATGTTGAATGCTGTTAATTACTCCAGTCTTCTACCTTTACATTCTTACTCTAATTCATTTTTGTTAATAATTTATAATTTGTTGATGTCAAATATAAACATAATTTTTATGTATTTCTTTATAGAAAAACAAAAACACTTAATAAAATTAAACATATAAAAGCCAGAGCCATGCAAATGCTACAGGAAACCGCAGTCGAGTCTGGAAAAGCAATGTCTTTTAACAAACTAAGGTTATGATGGGAAGGTGATAAAAGTTTCTGCAAAGTAACCTGAGGCTTTAAAAGTAAATGGAGACTAAAGGGAGAGAGAATTTTAAATCAAACACATAAAGAAACTTTAATCAATGCCAAAAATGAATGTATATTATTACTTCCTAGTAATACTGAACATGTGTACTTTTTTAATTGGCTTATTCTGGAACAAAGAATTGTGAAAAGGGAATCGCCTGTCAGAAGAAAATGAGTGGAAAAACAATAACTTTATGAAGACAACTCTTTCGTTTAACATTGTTTCACATACGTTTACAGTATTTCCTCATTAGTAGTTTATATGAAGAAAAATTATATTAGCAGATATCAAAAATATCATCTACAGTATTTTCCAATGGGCATCTTTTTGCTGACTTTACTGGCCAGTCTGAGCAATCAACAATAAAAAGAAAAGCTAACTATAATCCTTTCTGTGACTTTATAAAGTTTTACTTTCTCTTCGTTAAGGGGAAATGTTTACTGGATTGCAACTTTCTCGGTTACTTTTCTTAAAGAATCTATAAGTCAATTGCATGACAGCAGTATGTGCCATCCAATCATGAAGTGGAATTAACTGTCAAAATGAAATTCCTTTGGCTGAGGCAAAATTTAGCCAGTAGTGAAAGCTTTATTAATAATGTACCCATGACACTCATTTCTATGAAAGCTACAGTGGAGACACAATGAAGATGCAAAATAAAGCATACACACAAAATAAAATAAAGAAAAAAAAGGCATATTACACCGGTAAAAACAGAAAATTCAAATATATAAAAATACAAAAAAAGTAACAAAAAGCAAAGTAATGAAGTGTATATGTGTTATACTGTACTTGTTTCAGTGACAGGCATTCTTGGCTAGTGGAAATGCTAATGAGAATAATGAGACAGGAACATCCAAATAGAAATTTTAAGAGGAAGAAATTCAAATCAGAAGAATAAATACCTTTTGTAAAAAAAAAAAAAAACATGGCGCAACTAAAAAACACAGATGGGATTAGTTATCAGAAGTATAAAAAAAAAAATTAAGCAGCAGTCATTACTTATTTGGCCAGTAAATCAAAGATGATTTTTATATTTCAGCCAGGGTTCCACTCCTGGAATGTGTTCAAATTCCATTTTTATTTGTTTGATTGTTTTGCTAATTGGCACTCCAGCCACCATAAAAAACCTTGCATTGTTTCATTCCATCTGAACTAGTGTGGTTGCTGTGGTGTCACCTGTTGCATGGCTGTATTCGGGTCCTAATCTGGAATACTGTGATGGTTTGTCATGTGGTGGGTGCGGCAATGCGCTGTATCAGTGTGTGTGCCTAATCTCTTCCTCCTCCTTCTTTTGCTTATTATTTGAGTTTATTATTTGTATTATTATGTGTTTTAATTACTATTGTGTATTATTTAGTTTCTATGTGTCCATGCTCTTTCTACCATATTCCTTGTATTTTGTGGGTAGTTCCCCAAGAGGCGGGGCCACCTGTTTATCTCCGCCCAGGGACTGCCCTCAGCAGTTCCTTGTGGTACATTGTATGCACTAGGTGTTGGTGAGTTCTCTTTGATTATTGCTTTGTTTTTGATTAGATTACAGGATTTTGAACTCTTTACTCTTGTTTTTTACCTCACTGTCTGGATTTGTGTCTTTGGGATTTGTTTACCACAGGATTGCCTATTTTTAAGTCAACTCCTTCTTTGCCTTTTGTGCTCCATGGGACTTCTTGTTTATTTTACAGAGATTCTTCTATTGCCATTGCTGTTTCACCATATTACAACTTCCATTTCTTTTTCACTACAATAAAAATGCATTTCTCCCAATTGCAATTGCTGAGCACTTTGAGTAGTGAGAAAAGCGCTATATAAATGCAAATAATTTTTTATATATGTCTCACTCAACATATTTCTTGCTAGTTCTTTTTCTCAACATTCTTTCTCAGACATATTATTTTTCCTTTTCTCCATCTCCATTAAAGTTTGCTAATTTCCTTACATACCCATAAAGGATAAGTATAGTATCTATCAAGTTGAAGTTATTTATTTACAGTTTTGATATAGATTGATTTGCCTCATAAAACTGTGTTCTAAAGTTCAGCATTTTTTTATTTAAAAAAATATGTAGCCTGTTTTCGAGTTTTAAAATGGAGGTGATTGGTGAGTCAAAAAGTGAAAATGTGTCCACCTTGCATATACAAATAGTCTTTTACGTAATTTTCTGTGGTTTGCAGTTAGCCTTTCAGACAACTCCATGTAGGGCTATAGTAATCCAGACAAGTCGAGTGCAGACTCAAAATGTTTTTTTCAATTGTGTCAGACTATATAAGCTCTAGAATATATCCAATTTCTATAAAAAAGAGTAATAATCAATCGATGGGCCTAGCACCTTCTTTTGACAGGTATAGCCTCCTAAGATGGGTCTGACTGAAGAGTTTTTCTAACGCTTCTCTGACAAAACAGAAAAAGAATACTGATGAATACTAGAGATTTGGTCAACTGCTCAGATAAATAAATAAGGACCAGAGCTGCTTAGGTTGTAGATTGGCTGGTTGTGCCTCTACTGGATTTTCACTAAGCAGAAAGAAATAGCACCTTGCTGTATAGAATACCAGTAATGTGAAGAGCCCCTGACAAAACTGAGTCAAAATCCCAATGTACAGACAAGAGTCCCCTCAACTAAAGGACATGGCATGCAATATTAAGACCTAAATCTGTGTGTTCTTGAACAGGATATGTAGCTACTCAACGAAAGTCTTCAAATTTCACTGGAATTCTTGCAGTTAAATAATAAATCAAATGCAGTAGTAAAAAATAAAGGATGTGCATTTAGAAAATAAGCCAGGAAGCAGTAGTTCATAAAAATTATCATAAGAAGACGTTACAAATCGCTGATTCATGGAACTGAATTGGAAACCTTGACAGTTTTTAAAAAGAATCTTGATGACATAAAGAGACATTTTAGCTATTAGGCAAACAAACAAACTTAATAGACAGAATGGGTCAGTTGTAGTGTACCTGACATAGTACTGTACTGGTAATAACAGAAGATGATACTCAGGTCTGCCTCTGTGAACAGAGTAACAAGAGTAATACCAAGTTGAACTAATCTGCAGCTAGACATGTTTTAGCCTTGTGTTTTATCCTCAGTTTGCTCAGCAGGCCATCTGATTGCCAGTTGATGGTGTGGCACCAGCAATTAACATGCCACCCTCTCTCAATTAATGATGTGCTGATACACATTCTTCCCAATTTAAAGAAACAGAGCAGAAAGAAAAATTGTGTCCTTATGAGCCTATTAAAAAACAATTTTGACCATTAACCTACATTGGATTGGCTGTTGTTATTGCAAATGTCATTCATTTCAAAAATATGGAAAAGACCAGAAATCCCAACATGGAAAGTAATGAGGAAAAGAGGTGCACCTTAGTAGAATCTTATCTGAAGCATAATTGTCTCAGTATTTCATTGGTAAATGTAGTGTGTGTGTGTGGGTGTGTGTGTGTGTGTGTGTGTTCACCCTGTGAGGACTAGTGCCCTGCCCAGGGGTTGTTCCTGCCTTGTGCCCAGTACTTGCTGGGATAGGCTCTAACTTCGCCATGACTCTGCTATGTATCAGCTGGTTTGGAAACGAATGGATGGATGAATGGATCTACAGTCTGGGCAACTTGGTGGTGGGTGCCCTGGGACCCTGGTCACAAGAGGCTTTGACAAATGTGTGAAAAAAATGCCAGAATTGTTCTGTTTTTACCTCATGCTCTATCACCCAACACACTTACGTGACCACTCTTACATTATATCACCCCGACCATGAGTGACTGCATGTTTAAATCTCTAAGGGGTACCATCCCTAGTTTGTTCTACTGTTATATGTGATGTTCATAGATTGTAAATACATGAATATGACACACTGGATCAAGTGGGGGTCTTAATCTATACTGAGGAGATGATACTAGTCATTTATTTTGAACACTGCTTTTCCTAATAACCAAATTAATCTAATAGTCGTTAAAGTGTATGAAATACCCAGTCAGAGGTGGGATAACATATTTGTTAAAAACAACAACACAGACCAAACTTCACAGCAGAACACAAGCACTATATAATACATTATTATGAGAGTTATCATATCAGATCTGGAGGACAGTGCAGGTGGTGGCAGGATTGGCACTCTAGCCACTGTAAAAAAAACTCACACTGTTCCAGTATGGTGCTGAGGTGTGACCCACTGCACTTGGGTCCCAATCCAGATGTGTCATTGTGTGGTGGGTGCGGCAACGTGCTAACAGCACATGTTCCCAATCTCTCTCTCTCTCTCTAAATACAGAATTAATACATATAAAAATACAGATTTGTTATAACACACATAAAACAAAGTAGAAACTGATTAACATAAATTAAAACCTGCAATATCTGTCTATGATGAACTATGGCCAGATGACAATGGAGTAAATTAAAATTGTAAAAGAAAAAATCAAAGACAAAGTCAGACATGGTACCATTCCTGGAGACCTCAGCCAACTAGCCGACTACCCACTCCAGCACATTCTACAGTCAAGTCTGTGTTGACTGTCCAGTCTGATGACAGAATCTTTTTATCTGATGATTCTAATGCTCATTTATCTGAGATGACTTTTCCATTGTCAGGAGAGCCACCTTGGCAGTACAGCAGTGCTACCAAGTACCACATCCAGATACTAAGAAGAGAATCGGAATAGAAGAGGGTTAATAACTCTTTATAAATATTGTGTTACTTATATTTTTGTACAAATAACTAACAAACAGAGATCCACTAAGTATTGCTTCTAAGCAGCTCTAGTTAGGGTATGCTAGACTAAAGTGAGTATTCAGCATAGTTTTATTGGCATTTTGTACTTTTTCATGTCTGTAAAGATCTGTCTTGTCTAAATTAGAATGCAACTTTGTTCCCCATTTCCAACTCTTAATCATGGCATACTGCAAGGACATTAAACCTGAAAGTCAGTTTTGTTACCATAAATACGAATTAAGACCAAATCAGCACATGATCATTCCAAGCAGATAGCACACTACAACTGACCCAATATGTCTCCTCTTGTTTGTAAAACTTTTCATGCTGTATTATTCATTATATAAAGCTGATCAACTGAACAAAAAAGATACTGTAGCTGCCACTCAAAAAGATGGCCTATCAAAAACCAAATAGCTGCTCTTCTAAAAGATTTGATTAGTTGAATGGATGCACACATATAACAAGAGCCTGCAACCCCTCCTCATTAAAGTGTACCAGTTCCTTCACTAATAAAAAAGAAAAAACAAATATGCTGAGATTCTATTAGTAAACTAAAACACTCTTAAGTATCTTTCTTAAATGCAATGTTTTGTTATGTTGATATAACTATTCATTTTTTACATTCAATTAAACAATATATTAATTTTTAGGGGCCTTCAATTAACATTTTTCTTAGTTAGTTTACTGTGTCTTTCATTTGCTTCTATTTGCTCCTGTTTTGAGATTCTAGCAAATTTTAATATTCGTTATTATCACGAAAAGGTCATATACGTTTTAATGCCTGCTGCAGATTTAAATAAAACAAATACTAATAAGATACATTGCTCTCCATTATTATTTCTTATATTCTTTCTGCGGATTTATTCTATGGATATTCTAACTGTTATTAGTAATGTGGAAAATAAATTTCAACAATTTTGGAAACTTTTAGGACTGTTTCCCTGGTATTGATAAAGTTTACTTATTTCAAAACAATTTTTCTGGATTATAACAGCTAAACACTTGAGTGAAAATACAATTATGGCAGCATATATTGGAATGTAATTAATTTAAAAATTGTGAAAATGTTTTTTATTTTGAAAAGATAGTGTTGTAAGAGTTCACCAAGTTTAGCTCATATTAAAAAAAACAGCTTTACAAGTAAGGCAAACGAGGGGTATAGGAACTAAGGAGAAACTGAGGAAAGCTCTAAACTAGGGCAGTTTTTCTCTTGAGTATTCTACTGCTGAACCTGCAAAATGTTACATACTGTAGCTTCTAAGTTAAAATATTTTAATTATTTCATTTACCAATTTATTAAACCTTTGTGAATTATATTTTCTGTGTTTGGGTGATGATGCCTTACAAAATCCTTAAAGACACAGGTTGAATAGTTAATGTGTAAATCGGCATAATTATGTAACCTTCACAATATTTATTGAAATAGCACAGTAGACAATTCAGTATTATCCAAGGCTGTTTATATACATACAAGGTAAATATGCACACTTCAGAAAATTTGTGTGCATGAGTCAGACCTTTGATACATCGGTGCCTCATCCAAGGCCATTTCCTACGTCAAGCCCACTGCTCATGGGATAGATTCTGGCCCTTTGAAATTGAATGGGATCATGCAGGTGAAGAGTATGATGCTCTTTTGGAGTCATCAGCCCCTTAAAAGGCTTTCAAAGATAAGGAACAGATGAGTTCAGGTCAGGATTTCATTTGAAAGTAACAATGTTACCTTATTAAGGTTATATTTCTTAATATGGCTGTTGTATCTGGCATTGTTTTAACATTTAATTGTCACATATTCATATTAACTCAGACCTTTCACCAATTTGGAAAGATGACAAAATTAAGACAATTTCTTAATATGCTGGTTTTGTGGAAGACCGGGGGCCCTTGCTCGGCCGGGATGGCTCCATGCTGGAAGGACTGAGGGAAAGAGCATATCAGGAGCATCACCTTCCCCGGAGAGCTAGGTGGCAGTCCCCTGGTTTTCAGCGGTGCCTTGGACTCCCACAGGGCTCCATGGGACTTGGGAGTGTGCTACAGCCCTGCTGGGTTTCTTGGGTGCCACCAGGGAGTACTGCAGCTTCTGCTGAGTCTTTATGGGCAGCTAAGTACTGCTGCAAGTGGTACAAGGAGCACCTGGAGCACTTCTGGATATCTTGTGGGAGAAGACAAAGCTTGCCAAGAGGTGTGGAGAAGGAAAGAAAGAAGAAGATTGTTGTGTGCTTTTGTTGTGCTGAACTGTGTTGTGCTTGTGGGAAAGAGGGGAAGGTGTTTCCCATGAGGGAAAAAGAAAATAAAAAATGTGTGTGCCTTGAAATTGTGTCCAGCACCTGTCTGTGTTGGGTTTGGGCAGTGGTGTGGCCCCTGGTGGTCCACAAGTGGTATAGTTGTCAGGATTACCTGGCTGTCTGCAAGACAGGCACCTGCAATTTTATTCTTGTAACGACCTGACACAGGAGCACAAGGCAAGCATATGCGAAAGCTTGGAGAGAGCGGGCAGCCACATGCATGCCGTCGCCAATGAAGCCCAGATCAGAGCAGAGACAGGCCACCCGGAAGATAGAAGCTCCGGGAGATGGGATCAGCAGAGAGGGAGGCACCGGCCTCAGGGATGACCTGACCTGGGAGTGTTTTTCATCTGTTCCGTGTGCCTACCTTCTAGATGGCAAAATTTTGGTGGCCTAAGCATGCCAATCTGTGGGATCTGCACCGGAGGCACAGGGCCTCAATTGCTCTCAGCGAGCAAAACCTGAGTCCATTGTTGGCCAAACTGGTTAACCTGATGTTGGCTGTACGTGAACTGGAGAGAATGCTCACGCCTGTACAGTCTTTCTTGCAGGTGCTGGGTCTGCTGAGGCAGACAGTTGAAATGCTGGAGAAGACAGCAGAGAAACCTCTGAAGGTAGCACATGGATGGCTGAGGTGGTGCGGCACGGGACTCTCCAGCCAGAAAGATGCGGCAGTACAGGTAGGTGACACCTGTACCGTACAGGAAAGAGGGGTGCAGAATACATAGTAATACATAGTACTGGATGCCGAGTACCCATAACCCCTACATTGGACGTAGGTGTGATTACCAATCACACGGCAGGGGACGGAAATGTCTGAGGTGCATGCGAGGTGCCAGCTTGTAGGTTCCGGCAGCCAGAGTACCCTGCCCCAAATGATGGTGGCGGCCTTGCACAAGTCTAAAGGGGCGCAGATGGCGTGGGGGCTCTTTTCTTCCCATAGGGAGACCCAGATTGTTGTTGCACCCCAGAGCAAGAGGAGGACCTGGAAAGGAAGACTCCAAACAGTATACAGCGTAAGCCCATCTGCTCTTATGCGGTGAAGGGCCTCTCATCACAGGTGTGAAGAGAAATGCTGACCTTGGTTGGGTGCAAGGCGAAGCGAAGCTTCCTGTCCTGCTTTCTTGTCTACAGGGCACACGAGTGAGATTGGGAATGACAATGTTATGAGTGCCAGAGTATGGACCACGGCTGGAGGTGCTGACCATTTAGAACGTCAGTGGACACCAGGAGACAGTGTTGGGGCAGCATGTCCCCATACCTTTCTTCTCTTTTCATTTCAGGGTGGAGCCGTGTACCCGACTATGTCGACTCCCCATCCTGGAGTGAGGCAGCCCTTGTGGGACGGGCCACTTCATCCCACAAGGCTCAGCTGAGGGAAGGGCAATGTGGGGCCCAGCCAGGATGCCTCCATGCTGGAAGGACAGGGTGAGGGAGCATATCTAGAGCATTACCTTCCCCAGAGCGCTAGGTGGCAGCACCCATAGGTTGTAGCAGTGCCTCGGACTCCCACAGGGCTCCATGGGACTTGGAGTGTGCTACAGCCCTGCTGGGTTCCGTGGGCGCTGCCTGGGGGTGCTGCAGCTGCTGAGCCCTTATAGGCAGTTCTTCTGCTACACCAAGGAGTGCTCCCGGAAGTGGAACAACAAGCACCTGAAGCATTTCCGGGTGCCTTCTAAAAGGAGCCAACAGACAATATTCTGGGAGGCAGAGTCGGGTGGGAGAAGACAAAGCTTGCCAGAAGGAGTGGAGGAGGAAAGAAAGAAGAGTGTTGTGTGCTTTTGTTGTGCTGAACTGTGTTGTACTTGTGGGAAACAGGGAAAGGCATTTCCCATGAGGGAAAAATAAAATAAAATAAACATGTGTGCCTTGAACTTGTGTCCCATACCTGTATGTGTTGGGTTTGGGCAGTGGTGTAGCCCCCAGTGGTCCACAGCTGGATATATAAAATTAGTCTGTTTATTTGTATCAAGCAGAACTGTAAAGCTTTCTTGTCAGGCTGTTAAAATTACTTGTTTAATGCTGTACAGTTCATTCAAAACATGGCAGCCACAATCACATCTAAAAGCAGGGAGTATAGCCTTATAACTCAGTTGCTCTGATGTATAAGAATGAATTTCATTACAAACGTGAACCTGAACTTGAGTTTCTTCATCACTACAATATCTTCCTGTTAAGTTTAAAACAATTTCCCAGGTCTCTACAGCTTTAAATTACAAATTATTTAAAATCTATACTTTAGAGTGGGCAGTATGATCATAAATTTAGGTCTACTATAAAGTCACAAGGTAAATAATAACACTGTGGAGGGCAGACACAGTTAGCTAAAGAGCCCAGAAACACTAGAAAGATCTATATAATAGTAATGGCTGTAATTGTAGCCTAATATACTCCTGCAGGAACTTCTGGTGAGGCTGTTGATGTTGTTTTTAATAATTATTACAACTATTTTGATTGTCCATTGTCTTTCAGCTTTCTGTGCCTTGCAGTGGCAAATTGCCTCACAGCCATCTTAATCAAAGTATCTCCCTTAACCTTTGAAAGAGGCCATGGAATGCATTTGGAATCACCAATTAAATGCTCAATCCATGCTTTCTTTGTGCAATTTGCATGTGTTTCCTCACCAATCAATTGTTGGCTATAGTAGTAGTACTACTATTGTAATGTGTACAGTCAAATACTTACTTATTTTTTAACCAACATGAAATATGTTTCCACTGTCCAGGGCATTATAAATAAGAACATATTAAAGTACATGACTATATTTTGTCAAATAGAACACATGAATCAGTTTACCTGATGTTATTTTTATCCATACTTTCATAGCACTTGGGATGCTTAATCCATTCCTGAAAACTCCAGATATTATAAACTTATTGTTTAGTGTTTCACTTATCTCACCTTTTGTATTTAATACTACTATATTAAGCAACTGCATTCTTTCATCAACTGTTATTTTCGATATTCTTAGTGTTGGAAAGCGTTTAAGTAAAATGGTTTAAGACAAGTATGTAGATTTATCACAGTCTTGAAGGCAGTTGCTCCAAATTGGAATTGCTCCTGAATGTTGTTGCTAGATTAGATCACATAGCCCCTTTTGTTGGCAAATTTAAATAATTAAAGAAACCACAAAAACATATTTGCGTTTCCTGAATACTCGCCTTCTCCTTGTTGTCAGTGGTATTTAGCTTTGGCCGTAATGCCCATGGATGACATGCCTTATACTGCATGTGTGCATTCCTGACTACTGTGCCACTGCACTAACAGATGAAGAGGTGTTGCTTCAAATGCGTTCAGGAGTTAATGACAGCTTGTGGTAGGCGGCTGTTGGTTTACATATATGCATATGTTTTAGTCCTCTCTTGTATTTTAATATTTGCTGTTCTGTACAGTGGCATGTGATGGTGCAATTTGCAGATATTAGGATGAAAACTGTTCTCAGGACCATACATGAATAGATCATGCATGAGAGTTGCATATATCTAAACATTAACCTATTATGGTCTTGTTTTATAGATCAAGAAACTATGTATATATAATTAAATACAGTATAGTAAATTACTGAATATTTTTTATCTTCATTAAATATGGCATGTAATTGTTCAATAATTTTTAGTTATTTTATTTCTCTAGAAATGCTGAATTTCTTTGTAGAATGCTGAATGATTTAAACATGGACATTCTTTTCATATTTGTGAATTCTGAGATGCGCATTTTTCAAACATATATCAGCTTCTCCATAGCAATTCTCTGTAACCTTTTCCAGAGTTGCAACAATGAGACATTTTATGGTGTTTTTTCATTGTTTGTCTGTTTTTGTTTAATCCTACTTCCTTTAAAATTATTTTTATGTTAGTGAATTGTGATTAGTTGCATTATGGCGACTGTTTTTCTGGTGTTGTGTGTAACTATTTGTAGCCTTTCTGTTTAGTTTAAATAGTTTCAATATACTGGGGCACTTACTGTACCTTGTGCATTGTAATGTAGTGCCAATGAGAGCTCTGGAGGAAATGGCAAGGCAGCTGCACAGTGTCGGTGAGAGCTTGTGCATTATGAAACAAGTATCCTGAGCCTGGACCTGAATAGGCATCCCAGTGCGAGCTACTATGCTGCTAGAAGGGGTAACAGTTAGCTAAGCCATTTGAGTGTGAGAAAAACAGTGAGTACTTTCTGCCAAAAAAATTATTCATCAGAAGTGTGTCGAGAAATGCTGCTGGGCCTCCATTATACCAACAGCAATACGTCTGCATAATGCCTCACTGAGACTGTGACAGCCAAGTCAGAACTTTTCTTTCTCTTGAATTTTTCTTTCTTTATAGTAATTCCAGTGTGTGTTCAGACCATTATTTGTTCACTTACTTGTCTAACTTTTATGTATTTATTTAATTATTTATTTATTTAAAGTTCCTCTGTAAAAATCAAATTTCCCCCTGGGGACAAATGAAGATCTATCTATCTATCTATCTATCTATCTATCTATCTATCTATCTATCTATCTATCTATCTATCTATCTATCTATCTATCTATCTATCTAAGAATTCAGTGAACACATAAAATTCTATGATCATTACAGTATTATAATTAGTGTGATCAATTTAAGACTAGTATTTGGCTAAGCTGCTTATGATGGATAAGTAGGCATTACTTTTCATTAAATATAAAACATTGATAAACAATTTATAAAAGTGGTCTTTTATTTAAAGATCCCTTCATTAAAATATTACAAAGCACCTAGCATTTAACACTAGAATTACCAAAGCCTACAAAAAAACTCGTAATCCCGGTCCACCTTTCTATGTTGGTGGAAGGATGGGATAGCAGGCTGCTTGCTGCTTGTGCTTATCGACACATTTACAACACAAAAGACTCTGATGGAGAGGTGTGAATGGGTTTAAGGTGGGCCGGAATTACAAGTTTTTTCGTAGCCATAATTCTAGTGTTAAATTTCTTTTTTTTGGAATACAATATGAGATAAAAACTAAATGACGTTCAGTGGGGACTAGATGGCTTTTTAGCCTTTGTACCCCTGCAGATTTTGTTTTTATTCTCAGCTTAATTGTTTTTCTTCTTTTTTTTTACTTGTTTCTTCTGTCCTTTCGGCATTCTGACCATATCACCAGACTCATCTTTAGAGACTTACAAAATGATATTGTATGTAAGGTAAACTACTCTTCTACTAACTATATATATCTATGTTTTATAAGCATCATTTTTAGTCTATTGAAAAACAACAATTATTCATAAAATATTTTTGAACATTGAAACAATTATCTGATAACAGCAGCTTAAACACTGCATAAACATAAATATATACATATGTATTTGGTTTAAGTAATTTTTTAACCATTAATTGTAGTACAGTTTTTATTGTTTATATATGAATTCACTGTATTTTACAGTTTGTAGTACTGTACTCATTAGTCATTCCTGAATCTTGAGCTTTAATTATAAATACGTATGAATTTTACTTATGCAGTACTTGTTTCTTACAAATCCTATACTGTATGACACACACAGAAATACTAAACACAGTACAAACTCTTTTTATTTCTTATGCACCAAACTTCTGACTACTTTATCAAAACACATATATGTGCAGAACAGAATACATAGTCATTAGAATCACTGAACTTAATAAATGTCGGTGAGTTATAGTGGAGCATAAGTAGTTTTAGACTCTTTTACTGTAAGTATGCTGCACACCCATTTGCAAGATGCATTTGGTAACAGCAGTGGGCTACCTCGTGTTTTTAAGTTATCAGTGCTACAAGTAGCAGACACAACTTTAGTTGCTGTATGTGCTTTTAACACATTGCTTATCAGATGAAAAAAAACACTATTTTTCTCTATGAGCTGTTGTGTTTCTCACTTCTTGTTTTGTTTTTCACTTTCCATTGCATATTGACGTTTCACTTGTACACACAATGTTCTTGTTTTTGGCATCTCTCGAACTAGGAATTTATCAATATCCTGGCCATTGTTTATTAGCATCACAATCGCCCAGCTTCGACCTTGTTGTATTATTTCTACCTCATTCTGTCTCCAGAATCCATCCAACTTAAAACTGCACGACCCTGGGTAGTCATTACAATATCAGTTCTTCTAAAAGCTTGTGTGTTTATTAGTCCTGCTTCAGAACATTCACCTGTTTTATGTTATTATTTAATAGGTGATTATCAGAATTGTACAGCATATACTGTATACATTATAATAGTTTCAACACATACGCACAGTTTTACGTATTAGCTTCAATGTCTTATCTAATATGACCAAGAAAAGTGAATATGGAAACTGGATGGATATTTTGTTAGCACAGAAAAAAGAAAACCATGGTGAACAGAACCAAAAAACCAACAAAGCAGCAGCATTGTACTATTACTTTATGATGCAGCACTGCTCAATCTCATTCTTTCAATGATCAGCTTACAGCACAGCTTTATTATATGAAACTACATTTTTCATTGTTGAGCTTTGTCCCAAGATATTCTGTTTAGTATCAAACTGCTTTAAACATTTCTCAGATATGGCATTGCATGTCAGTTTCTACAAATGTAATTGTTTATAGAGCAGGAGAACAATTCTAGTACTATACAAGTCTTACATATGGGTTATTTCTGCCATTCATACCTGTAATAATTCTGCACAAAAGTCTGACCTCTTTAAGTAAGACGAGTATTGTGTAATCTAATGTGACATCACATTTATAATATAAAGCTTCTGCCACTGAAGTAATTTTTCAAAACAACTCCTGTACAGCACCATTGTATCAGTTTTACCTTTCTTGTAAATCAAATCTCATGATTGACATACCTTTTGAAATTGTTGAATGCATTTGCCACAGATTTTAAAAATATGATTACCCTTGCTACCTGCTGAGGGACAATTTGACCCATCACCACTAATTCGTTAAAACACATCTCTTTCATTTGTGTCTTCAACCATACCACATTTCAAAACCCGTTTTTTAAAACCTAGTAAGAGAGAAAAAAGCAATACTGAGCAAGGCACTCTGATGTATAGCCATATAATCATGCAAATTAGTAGCGGCATACTAATTATACCATTTTTAAAATAAGAGTGTATACAGTATATATTAAAGGATTTTTTTAACTTAATCAGTGACCAACATATGAAGAGTTTTCTTTGCAGATTATTGGATAGCAAACTGTGTGTGAATTATTCACTATCATATTGTTGAATAAATCATATGTGTTATACATGGGACAAGTTGACTTTTCATCAAGTGTAAGTTGTATCAGGGATATCAAAGAATTTTAGCAGAGTGTGATAAATGTCGTCTTTCACATCTCAAAGTTATTTCAATTTTAACCTAGCTTTGAGCAACTCACTATGTGATTGGGCAAATGAAAGAAGGAAAAATTAGGTGTAAGACCCAAAGAAGGAAAAATTAGGTGTAAGACCCATAGACACAGCAATAGTACTATAGAGTTGACAGAAACAATGACATAATCACAACCTTATCTGCAACATCAATGAACAATTATCTAGATCACATTACACAGAAGATATATAAAATAACATGACAACATGTAGAAGGTTGCAGCTACAGGCTTAGTGCTAGGCTTCAGAAACAGAATTTACATTTGATACAATTGCTGTGTTTTGGCACAGGAAGATTTAGAACTCATCATTATCACCATTATCATTTTCATTATCTCTTTCTCTGTGAGGGCCATGGTGGCCACAAACAGAGCTGGACTGAACAGAACATCCTGCACTTAACATCTTCCTCCAGATTCTTCAAGGGAATTACAAAAAGCTCCTTCCATGTGTTCCGGATCTGTGCTTAATAAGCAAAATAATTTCAGCACAATTGCAACCCATAAGAACTGTTTTCAGTTATTGAAATAATAGCAATTACCACTCAGTAAATTTTGTGATCCCATATAGAAAATCTATAACCAAATAGTCTGTTATTTTTAAACATTTTGTGTATATTAATAATATTTATGAATGTTAAAAGCACCAGTTTTTTGTGAATACTTCAATAGTTATGCGTTCATGTGTGTGAAACAATATTCTTCAGTTCAGTTTAATTGTTACCCTTATTTTTGTATAGTGCTCTTCAGTGATTGCTGGCACCGAGTTTTGGTGATCCCATATAGAAAATTACCATTGTATCAGTCTATAATCGAATAGTCTGTTATTTTTAAACATTTTGTGTATATCAATAATATTTATGAATGTTAAAAGCACCAGTTATTTGTGAATATTTCAATAGTTATGTGTTCATGTGTGTGAAAGGATTTTCTTCAGTTCAGTTTAATTATTACGCTTATTTTTGTATAGTGCTCTTCAGTGATTGCTGGCACAATGCAGGCAGGTACAAATGCAAACTTTACAAATTACTAATTACATAATGAGTGCACATGCAATACAGTATATTAGTTAGCTGATTAATCTTTAGTAAGTTAGAGTCACTATGCTGATTTTTTCGTTTACTGCACAAACTATATGTGTCTTGCATAATGTGAAATCCTATTTGAATCCTTGCATGGCTGCAATTTGTGTAATGTCCACAATTTCACCTTTCTGAATTTCAGAAAACACAAATCAGATTTGATTTTACTAGATAGAGCCTTTTCATGGTTTTGTCTCTTACTCTTTAACACATAAAAACTCACTTATAGGAAGTAAACTTCTTTTAAAGATATGAACTGTAATTTAAAAGTAAATCAGGAGCAATTTGAGACAAATAAATGTCTGCACATATTTTTTTGGGGAAACAAGCTACATTCTATATATGAAGCACCAAAGTAATTACTGTACTTGTATTTGCGGCTTAAATGCTTTATTCAATTCAAGAAATAATGCTTGAAGAAATGAAGTTCAGTGTTCTAAGGTACCCTAAATAATTACATGTCTTGTACTCCCACTGTGATTAATTATCTCTGTTGAGGGGATTTCTTATTTTAGAGTTCTCTGCAGACAAGAACTAGAAAAAGACATTGCACAAGCAACAACTTATCAAAATCAGGTTGACAGAATTGGGCTATCCAGAGACCACGGATCCCATGCAGTTCAAATTGGTGTGGCTAAAATATGTATAACTTTACAAATTTTTTTTTATTTATTTTTTCCTGGGAGTATATAGTATTTATTTTGCTGTCAGTTTTCTCATTAACACAATGGCAGTTGTTTTAAAATAACATGTGTCTAGGAAGTAAAGCTGCAATCATTTTATTAGTTAGCGTATAAAAACAGAAGCATTTATTCACTGTCACAGAAAATACTGTTACCACACTATATAGCTAAATAATAAAAATAATAATAATAACAATAACAAATGACTAGTATTTTGTCTATGATTGATTCCTGGCTTGATCCAGTTGGGATTGATCCAGCTGTGAGGACAAATTCTTGCATTTGTTAATGCAAATCTTAACATCTTTAACTCTGCCACCTCCAGCTCAGTCTCCTGCTTTCTGGTCAGAGCCACCGTCTCCAACCCATATAACATACTTGGTCTCACTACTGTCCTGTAGACCTTCCCTTTTACTCTTGCTGATACCTGTCACAAATCACTCTTCTCCACCCATTCCACCCTGCCTGCACTCTCTTTTTCATCTCTCTTCCACAATCCCCGTTACTGTGAATTGTTGATCCCAAGTATTTAAACTCATCCACCTTCACCAACTCTACTCCTTGCATCCTCACCATTCTTCTGACCTCCCTCTCATTCACATACATGTATTCTGTCTTGTTCCTACTGACCTTCATTCCTGTCCTCCCCAGAGCATATCTCCACCTCTCCACGGTCTCCTCAACCTGCTCCCTACTCTCGCTACAGATCACAATGTCATCAGCAAACATCATAGTCCATGGGGACTCCTGTCTACTCTCATCTGTCAACCTGTCCATCACCATTGCAAATAAGAAAGGGCTCAGAGCCGATCCCTGATGTAATCCCACCTCCACATTGAATGCATCCGTCACTCCTACCACAGACTTCACCACGGTCACACTTCCCTCGTACATATCCTGTACAACTCTTAAATACTTCTCTGCCTCTCCTGAATTCCTCATACAATACCACAACTCCTCTCGAAGGCACCCTGTCATATGCTTTCTCCAGGTCCACAAAGACACAATGCAACTCCTTCTGGGCTTCTCTATACCTCTCCATCAACACCCTCAGAGCAAACATTACATCTGTGGTGCTCTTTCTTGGCATGAAACCATACTGCTGCTCACTAATCATCACCTCACTTCTTAACCTAGCTTCTGTTACCCTCCCTGGCCTTGTGGGTGTCAGGGAGAAGTGTATTCCTAAACCCTGTTAGTTAGAAACAAAGAAGCACAAACTTTAGCTTGTGTTCAGCTTGGCTGCAGGATTTAATCTCATTTTTCATAACCACAAACACATAACATTTATTCCAGAGCTAACACAATAAGTCCATTGTAACACCGGGTATTTATAACTGGAATAACTCATGTTACAGTCTATATACCATATTTTCAAGTATTAACAATATTATAGAACACGTATTTTACTCCATATAAAATAGCACTTGTAAAATTATCCAGCTGACATCTTTTTTCCTAAAACCCTATGATTAAAAGCTTATCAATTATCAAATTGCTCATATTCAATAACCAGAATAATACAGCTTGGCTGCAGGATTTAATCTGCCGCGCTTGCGTCTATGGTGTTTTAGGGTTCCTCCCTAGCGATAGCGCCATCTAGTGACCTGTTTGGGTATTTTCCTTAACACAGTGTTCACAGCAGAGCACCAAGCACCATGAATTTGACATTCAAAACACTATAAAATATTAGCAAAAAATAAAAAAAATATTGGGGTGTCTTATTTTAGCTCTTGCAATACCTTTATGAACTGTGATGCAATTAACTTTATACTTTTCTTTTTTTTTTACAGTTTTTACTACATGTTATTTATTTTATGTACATACATTTTCATTTTTAACCTTTTACACTTTTGCTACTCTTTCCCATAACTTTATGCTGTGGCTCATCAATTTTATTCCACTGTAATTACTGCAGTCCTGCACATCCCCCTTATTCTTAAATATCGGCACCAGTACACTTCTTCTCCACTCCTCAGGCATCCTCTTACTTTTCAAGATTTCATTAAACAATCTGGTTAAAAACTCCACTGCCATCTCTCCTAAACACCTCCGTGCTTCCACAGTTGTAATATCTGGACCAACGGTTTTTCCATTCTTCATCCTTTTCATTGCTGTCCTTACTTCCTCCTTGCTAATTCGTTGTACTTCCTGATTCACTATCTCCACATCATCCAACCTTCTCTTTCTCCCATTCTCTTCATTCATCAGCCTCTCAAAGTACTCTTTCCATCTGTTCAACACACCCTCCTCACTTGTGAGTACATTTCTATCTTTATCCTTTATGACCCTAACCTGCTGCACATCTTTCCCAGCTTGGTCCCTCTGTCTAGTCAATCGGTACAGATCCTTTCTGCCTCCTTAGTGTCCAGCCTCTCATACAATCATACACTTTTTCTTTAGCCTTCGCCACCTCTCTCTTCACCATCTGTCTATCTATCTATTGTAAATGTTGTGAAGGACGTACAGGTATCCTGGCTAGAATGGAGGATAATTTCTTGCCTGGCCAGAAGGCCATAATGGAAGGACAGTATTAGTGGATACATAACCCAACATAAATGCCTTACAATCTTTATCCCAGAGGGGAATGGATGTTGAAGACAGTTCATTCTCCTGAATGATTGGTGGCAATGTTTCTTCCGGCTAGGCCCAGTTAGGAACATGGGAGTTGGAGTGCAGAAGAGCAGCCATGTCGGGGTCCTTAGATGCTGCAAGAGGACATTAATGTTGGGAAGGCTGTCCTGGTTTCCATACAACCCAGAAATGCTCTGGAAGACCTGCTTAAAAGAAGCCTGCCGCATCATCTTGAGTTGGGAGGCAGCCACTTCAAATCTCACTTGGAGGAAGGAAGGAGAGAAGAATTTGCTATTTGTATATATTCTTGTACTGACTTGGCAGGTGCTCAAATCGAAAAGGTAATTGGTAAAAAAGAAAACCCTTTATTTGAGACTGGAGTTGTGTTTAGTGCTATTGTGTCTGTAGATTGGGGCTTAGTGACATCCCCTTGCACTTACACTATCTAAAATAACAAAGTGACCCAGGCCGCATTCTGCTTACAAAATATATGAGCCCCTATGTCTTTTAGGTCAAACTCAATAAATTATGATTTGCCTAAACAATGTCTCGACACTCTGCCTTCACTCTATAAACTTTACCACACAATGTTTCCCAGATTAATGAATTGCTTTTTCAAAAATGCATTTTGAATGTTTCTTGATTAGAATAATATTTCCAGCACATTTTTTTCTTTGGGAGTGGAAGTAACACATTTTTTTAAACCAAATGGATGTGTGCAGCACTTTTTTTATTCTTTGGGATCCATTTCTTTTTCTTCTTGTTTCTGTTCTTATTTTCTTATTATGTTATATTTTTCTTTCTCTATCCTCCTCAGATGGAATCTTTCAAATCAAATCACAAGGCTGTTGGTTCTTAAATTTCCCAGGTCATATTAAGCAGCATTAATTAGTCTAGATCCTGGAAAAACCCCATAACTGCAGGCTTTAGTGTAGTAATTAGGTGAAAGTTCCATGTTATCTGAGCTTATTTAATTAGAAGGGATTGCCTTTTCTTCCATTCTGTCAAATCAGAACTGCCATGTTACGATTGTGAGTATTATAGGTTTTATATTTTAAAGAAATATAAGAAAGCAATATGCATGTTTTCACATTGGAAGAGAATGTCTTGCCAGATTTTGCTGTGATTTACCTATTTCTGTTTTCCTGAATTGGTTGGCATCAGGTATTTTTATAGCTGTCTTTTCTCTTATGATGATGTACAGAACATGAATCACCTCTATAGGCTGACTACTTGAGCTACTAATGGTTAATAGGGACAGTTCTTGGCTGTGGTCTTGCACAATGCAGTCAACATAATGTTGTTAACTATATCACCAGGAGCATGACAAATGACTCAGCAGCACATCTCTTTTATCAACAGTGGCAGTGGGTGGAAGCTAAATGGTGAAGACTTTGATTTCACAGTCTACATCCCATTATAACCAATTCTGTGGTCACCAGCTCTAGCTAATGCCTCAAATAATGAGGCTGTAATTACAAACAGCCAAAATTAGGTCTCTGCTCTAGGTTGCTGGGCTTTGTGATGGGGTGGGGAGCTTATTGATAAAGGGAAAAAAGAACCTCTGCTTCTCTGACTCAAGATGAGCTACTGTAGTTGAGCTGGTTTTGGCATGTTGCTTGGACTTTGAAACACTGAAAGAAATATATTTTTTGGGTGATCTGAGATGGGGATCAGATTTAAGAATGTGTAATTAAAGGCAAATTTTCTGATTAAAATATTTGGCAATATGAAAATGCAAGAATGTTAGTAATGTTACTATACTCTTAAGACATGAACACAGTATGTCAAAGAGAACTCACAATCACTATAAATTGAGTGTTTCAATTTTATAGGCAAATAATACTTACCTTTGTATGTAAGAATACTTCCAGCTGATTGATAACTTGGTGGACCTTTAATTTCAATTACCCTTCTTGACACCCTGGTGTGGCATAGTTAGTTAAAAAATACAAGCACTCTCATAAGCTTATGAAAAGAAAAATAAAATCATTGTTATGAAATGACTTCCCTACTATTCTCTGAGTTTAAGATTTGTATGACTCACTAAACCGAATGCTAGTCTCAGGTTTCATAAAAAAGTAAAGTATGTATTCTTGGTCCAGAGGTAACTGTTAATGTTGAAAATTCCTCTTTTTTAAGATTTTAGAAATACCAGTGCCATCTTTAAGAGTGAAAAGACAACTCCAAGTTGCTGACAGGGACTGAGTGTCAAAGAAAATATAAAAAAACTGAAACTGGCACATAGAAAGAAAAGGTTAAAACTGGTAAAAGTTTGGAATCACCCAAACTTCTTCCACCCACTATCTGTGTTCTTTTTCCCATTTTATCTTTTTCTTTTTACTGTTGCAGATTACTGGTATTTGGAATTTACTATGCAATCAGCCAATTGAGGACCAAATTATAAATAGGTAATTTCAGGCAGTAATAGCCATTCTCAACATTAATATTGTACATCAATATAATGGTACCCTGATAAAAAAAGTATCCATTACTATCAAAAACACGAACATTTCTGGGGAATTCCAAACTTTTAAATGCTAGTATATACAGTATATATATATATAAAAGTACCACTCAAAACACATACATAAAGAATAACAGGCTGAAAAAATGAATTCTTCATTACTCTAACATTAAAATTGTGAAAAAATAATCATATTAGAATTATAAAAGACCAAATTGCAAGGACTGACGTGCAAACAATTTACCAAAATCACTCTCCTACAATTAATGTGTACACATTAACTAGCAATGCAAAATGGGCATCTATAAACTAAACTGAAAAGGCTACAATACTGCAGTGCCAGAAATACCTGGAATTGGTATATGTGCATAAAATAAATTTTGCCAAATTACTGCTCTTGTCATCAACATATATTTTTCCAAATTACATGTTTAATCCATTGCTGAGATTATGTAGAACTCTAATAGCTTAGTTACTGCATATACTTCTAATTACTCAAAAACTCGATGCATCTAAATGCTTCATTTAGTTTATTCTTTAAAAGCAATTTCACTGCTGATTCAGAACATATTTTGCTGTTTTGAACAAAGTATCTTATCTCCATGTTTCCAAAAATTTCATGTAGAATACTTGTTTGCAGCTAAACACATCATCTTTTTAAGGTCCTTCTTCCATTACATTACACTACTTTGCTTTATGTAAGTGAAATGGAAAAGTGCTTCTAAAAGAAGCCATGAATGTTCCGTTTCTCCTTTATGAAAAAACTGCCCTAGTGTCACTACACTCTGAGTTGTGTACCACATCATTTGCTGTATCCTCAGCTGCAGAGTATCTAATTTATTTTGTCAAAGGTTTTTTTAATAGCTTAACAAGGCTAATTAACACAAGTAATGGTACATTAATGTGCTCTTCTGAAAACCCTAAGCCTACTTCTCTTGGAAATTTGCACATACTGATCACTACCTAGAGTATTGCTGTCTAAATAATCTGCATTATCTGAATCTGTTTTTGTACATTGTCAATTCAATTTTACACAAGAGTATCCTCTCCTGAAAGAGAAGAGGAATTAAAATACATTTAAATATTTTAAGAAAGCTACATTTCTGAATATCCCACTTGAGTAACAAGTGCAGTTGTAGTACACTGCTAACAATAGATACTGTAGCTTGTTATTTATTCATTTTAATTGATTTTAACATTATTGAGTCTCATATTTTAATAAAGTAGCTAATTGATCATTTTTGTTTAGACATTAAAGTGGTTGGCTGGATACATGACTTTTCAAAAGATCACACATTGTTGCTTGGCACTGGAGAGTGGCGACAAAATTGCATGTTTGGAAGGAAATGCATGTATGAATTTCCTTGTTTTATGTACATTAGACAACACTATTGTTATTACTATCTACAGCAACTATTACTACTACTACCAAAAGTCAGTGTACACGGCTGCTTCCCTGATCATGTAGTGGGACATATCCAAAGCTAGTGGATGTCACTGTTTGTCTTTCACAAAATAAGGAGGACAGCCATGGACCTATTGTGGATGACTGTGTCAAGTGGTATGAACTCTTCTATTGTAATCTTAATATCTATAAAGTGTACATGGATGTTAGATGTTTGATGATCTCCTTTCCTCATTCAACAGCAATAATCAAACGGCAGACTGGCGATGTTTATGCTCTGCCAAGTATGACTGACTCATCTCTTTCTCTCTTTCTCTCTCTCTCTCTCTGTATATATATATATATATATACACTATATACTGTGTATTTGTATATATATATATATATATATATATATATATATATATATATATATATATATATATATATTGCATAGTTTACTGTCAAATAATGCAAAGAATACGCGACACGTGTTTCACCCTCATTTGGCTCATCAGGCGTACACACTACTGCTCCCCTCTCAGGGATCAAACCAGCAGCGTAAAGGGACATCATCTCTGATGCTGACATCCGAGGTTTGATCCCTGAGAGGGGGGCAGTAGAGTGTGTATGCCTGATGAGCCCAAATGAGGGCAAAACACGTGTCGCATACTCTTTGCATTATTTGACAGTAAACTATGCAATATTACATGATCTGCTTCTCGCAGCTGAAAGAGGGCACCATGGCGGATGTTTGCCGAATGGCAGACCAACCACAAGCGTTACCTGGTAGGTAACCACCCACACAATTCAGGTCGTCGAGACTCAGACTACAAATGCAATGAATGTAATTACTCCACACCTACAGGCTGTCAAATAAACGAATCACATGCCATGGCGCAGTGTAAAGGGGCTTCGTCTATGACGCTGATGTCCGAGGTTCGATTCCCCGAGAGGGGAGCAGTAGTGTATATGCCTGATGAGCCCAAATGAGGGTGAAATACGTGTCGCGTACTCTTTGCATTATTTGACAGTAAACTATGCAACATTCCATGATCTGCTTCTTGCAACTGAAAGAGGGCACCGTGGCGGATGTTTGCCCAACCACAAGCGTTACCTGGTAGGTAACCACCCACCCAATTCAGGTCGTCGAGACTCAGACTACGAATGCAATGAATATATAAATATATATATATCTTGTCAAGCTTGCATCACAAAGTTGCACGAAAGAGTACAGGAGCATTTCCAAGGAGTAGAAACTTTATTGCTGTCCAGGCAGATACAAACACCAGCCTCTTTCAGAAGCGATCCGGCCACACAAGGAACAGCTGTTAAATTTGATGCATCGGCCCCGACTCCTGGTCAAAACATTACAAATTCTTCCTCTTCAAGCAGTGACCAGATCAGAGGGAGTCTGTGGAAAGAGGGACAGGAGTGTGAGACCTCAGCATGGCTGCAGCTCGGTCTTTTAAATGTTTGAAGCCCTGCACGAGGAGCATGTCGCACAGCAAGCCAGCAGTTGATCCCACAAAGAGGAGCTGTAAGAGTGTTTGTTTTCCATTGAAAAACTGTTTAAGAGGGGATTTCTGAAGGGTGGCCGCATCCCCCTGCAGCAGCGGCCACACCCCCTCCCTCAGCTTTGTTCACACCTTTGTGAACTAAGCGATCTACAAAACCGGGCTTGGCCAGGCAAGAGAGGACACCAGCATTGACGTGTGCAGAGCTAGGATGATAACAGACAATAAAATTAAATGGCTGCAAGCTTAAGAAACACCATGTAGGCTAAGATGAGAGTTTCTATCCTTCTGTATGTAGAGCCATTGAAGGGGAGCATGATCAGTCACCAAGGTAAACTTAATAACAAATAATAACGGAGCGCTTCTACTGCCCATTTGATCACCAAACACTCCTTCTCAATAGCTGAGTAATTATGCTCCCTGCGAAGCAGTTTCTTGCTCAGAAACATGATTGGGTGATCTTCTCCATCTAAAACCTGAGACAGGACAGCAACTAAACCAAACATACTAGTGTCTATCTGTAGGAAAAACTCCCAAGAGAAGTCTGAGTTTCTCCAAACCGGGTATGTTGACAAAGCAGACTTTAAATCACTGAAGGACCGTTCACAATCATCTGACCAGACAACGCAGCGGTTCTTTCTACCCATTGTAAAATCAATAAGAGGAGCAGCGGGACCCTCCTCGTGCAGGGCTTCAAACATTTAAAAGACCAAGCCCACGACGATGTCTTCTACTCAGAACCCCCACAGGAGGGCTCTCGACAGCAACGTTGGCAGCCCTGGGTGACTGGGCAAGAGAAAAGGTGACTGACGGGGGCAGGCTGCTCCTGGGGAAAAAAAGCTTTGGCCATGGGGCCGTGGCTGACACAAGAAGGAGCAGTGGTTGCCTGTAGGAAGGGGCTTGGGGGGCTGTGGAGGACTAGGAGCTTCTTCACTGCTTCCAAGACGACCAACGAGTCAATATCATTCTGAAGCAACTCATCCCAGAGTTCTTCAGCTCTCCTGGATAGCACTGCATCGATGGCAACCTTTTCCACTATGCACTTGATGGTATCTCCTCAGAGGCAGCCTTGGATAAGATGAAGCCGGATCTGCAGCTGAGCACGGATAGGGCGATGAGGGTCAAGCTGCCAAAGCCAGACCAAATGCCTCTTGGAAATGGAGCTCGTAGCTGTACGGAAAAAAACTTGCTGGAGGGAGGTTAAGCAAGACCAGCAGGCATCCCCAGATAAATACAGGGTGACGATGGCAGCCCAGTTTTGTCTGTCCCAACACATCAACATTGCCGCGTACTCAAAGCGGATCATCCAAAGGGCCCATCTTCACAATTAGGTCTCTGTGGGGAACAGCGGGAAGAAGTGGCAGATCCTCCAGGTTAATGGAAGGGGAATGTACTGATCCGTGCAACACCCCACTTCTGGTACCACTTGTCAAGCTTGGGTCACAAAGTTGCACAGACGAGTACAGGAGGACTTCCAAGGAGTAGAAACTTTATTGCTGTCCAGGCAGATATATATATTTGTGTGTGTGTGTGTGTTTGTGTGTGACATTTTTGCATGTCTGTTGCTGAATCTGTTGTTACATTTATTTTATATATTGGCTTTGGAATCTTAATGTGAAGTACCAAAAACTGGCTTATCAGCATTCTGAAAATCAGTAAAATTGATAAACTGCAGAAACTTTCTCTTACTGAGCTCTACTGCATGCAAGTTCATTAGAAGGCCAGTTAAATTCTGTCTGAAAGTAGCCATCCTGTTTTACTAGTCTTTCAAATGTTGCCATTGGACTGCAGATTTACATTCCCTAGAGTCATAAACAATGAATTGAAGAAAGTGTTTAATTTCCAGTGCTGCAAACATTTTGAACTGTAATGACTTTAGTCGCTTTGGATAAAAGTAAAAGCCAAGGAAATAAACGTAAATGTATCTTCAGTTCAAAAAGGCAGACCCTTCAGGCTTTAGTTTCCTGATTATGATGTGTGCAGATTTCTCCGGAAGTAGATTTTTAACAATATTTTAACAGAAAAGCAGTATGTTTTGGATGTTTTAAGCATACAATTGGATAGTCAACATGTTATGTGACACAAGAACCTTGAGAGTTTATTTCTTGTTCCATGGATGTTTGTAGCATCGTTTGCCATTTTTCATTAGTCACTATTGGCTTCTATTATTATTTTATAAAATTTTTTCTCTTCTTTAAGCATACAAAAATGAGATTAACATTTTTTCTCGACCATTATTACAAAATACATTACAGGTAAGTAATACATAAAAAATATAATATAATATATAAAAAAAATTTCTTTTAAGCGCTCAAAAAAAAAAAAACAGGCTAGTGTGCTTAGCAGCTCCAAACTTGTGCGTGTACTGTAAATGTTTACGTGTTTGCATGGTGAAGGACCTACACCCATCTTGGGAAGGTTCCTTCCTGGTGCCCAGTGCTCAAATGAAAGGTATATGTTCCCAGTGGCCCTGTCATGGAAATCATGGATTTAAATAATGAAGGGATTAAGGGATTCCAACCATTCAAACATCTTTGAAATAAACTGCCACATATAAAGGCTGCACCTTGTCTAATAAAAACAACAAAATATCTTATAGAATAAAAAAAGGTCACTTTGAAATAATTAATTCAGCTTAAGAAAGGTGATGCTTGGTGCTATTTTATATTGTTTTTAAAAACTAGTCAACCAAAAATCGTTCAGCATATTCAGCAAAAGCTCACATTTTCAAAGAATAAACTGTGAAACAAACAATCCATTAATTTTCATGAGTTGTTTTGGTAAATCAACATGACTTGGCATTAAAAAAAATCATTATACTGTAAATTAAATTGCTGCCTCTTGAAGGGAAAGCAAGAAAGCTGAAGTGTGGAATACCATTACCTTTAAAATCTGGTTGAGCTTCATTGCAGTCTTAACTGACCTATATTAGAACCTTTTGAGGACTGTGTCAGCCTCTAAGAGTCATTATGTTTTCCCCATTTGCTTCCTGTCTCAGGCGGTTTTTCATTCATTTCATTTTAGTTGATGTTTATGGGCCCAAAGCACCTTTTGCAATCTTGCCTTATGTCAGTGTGTGCTGCAAGAACCTATGTTACCTTTGTCTCATTCTGTTTATGCTAAATTTTTTTTTCTGTTGATGTAGAACTTAATATGAGTACAGACACTTGGATTTTTAATTATTTTTGCATAATACAACAGATTTATACAGCAAGAAGCATATCATTTCATTGGAACTGGCATTTATGACTCATAAACCTGAAAATGATACTCTGCAGTACAGCATATAACACATGAGTACATTTATAACCTTTATGCCATTGTACACATTTCGAACATCAGTGCACAACCAAATGACTACAATTAAATTTACAGCTGGGATTCTCTTGCCAATCGCGTAGAGGTTAGCATTGCTCTTACACAACTCAAAAAGATTGGGTTTCAGGCAATGCATGGTCACTGTCTGTGAAGTCAGCATGTTTCCCCCATGTCTATGTGGGTTTTCCCACTGGATATTTAACATTTCTCAAATGTGTGAATACTCCTGAAAGTCTAAAAAAAGCATTTAGTAAACTGAATTGAATTAGAACCATATTATCCACTAGAACACAATATAGTTTTGGGCTGCTCTTGACAGTGAGGTGCAGTAAAAGAAAAATTGAAAGACTGCTTCTACTTTTGTTACCCTTGAAGAGATAAATGAAAATGAGGCACAAAGCTTATTTTGCAGGGTAAAGTTTGTATGTTATAAGTGAATCTACAAACATGCATAGTCATTTGAAAGCAAGTTTTCTTGAACACCCACTGATAAACATTCAATGGCTACCTTTCTCATCAGATGTCATTGTGACTATAGATGTTCAGCACCAGCAAACATCAAAACATGATTGCAAATGACATACTTTTTAATTTCAGACAAATGACAAACACTTTATTGGCTTCCACAGGGCCAAATAAAAAGTGCCAGAATTGCAGTCTGTCATTTCTTCTCTCGTCTTTCTCTCTAGCCACGCTTCCATCCTACTAGAAAATGCTGCATATTATCCCAATACTGCCGATGTGTTTAATTATGGCAGGGGGCTGCTGTTTAAAGATATTCATTGGGACAAGGATAAACCAAAAATTGCCAATCCCTGACTTTCTAAATGTATTTTACAATATCTCCAGAGCTACCTACTTTTGTTTGTACTAATACTCCATTTTCCTTTTCTAAGCATCACTGCTGCTGCCAGGGCAGAAAATAAAGCTTTCTAATGAAAATAATTTATGAATTGATCCCACAATTCAAAGAACATGGTGAATGATTCCCAAACCTAAATATTTATGCTGCAATAAGCCCTGTTTCTTTAGAACCACTAATTCATGTATTTAGTACAGAAATGTGGAGTCCTGATGGCACTATGTGCAGGGCAGGCACTAGTCTTAATATTGCACTGATCCTTTGCAGGACACACTCACATGTAAAATAGGCACACGCTAACACTGATGGACTAACCCTTTTTATATTATAGACTATTATCTGTATAAAGTGTGCAATGAAAATAGATTTTATATTGTATGAGGGATGTTCAAAAGGTTTCCGCACCTTTTTTTAATTATTTATTAACAATTTCAAAAACAAATTACATGACTTTTCTACATAGTCACCTTTGTTTGTGATGCAACTTTTTAATGCCCAGTTACTATTCCTCCCACCTTCACTGTTTCCAATGAAAGTATAAAAGTGTGGAACTTTTTGAACATCCCTTGAAAAACAGTTGAATATTTAAAAGCCTGCATTTAAGTCATATTTTCAGTGGTCCATACTGACACAAAAAATTGATTTCTTGTCTTTAGACAAAAATTACACTTTTTAAATTTATTTTTATTTTTGGAAAATGTTTGCAGAAAAGAAAAGTGAAAATGAAAAGCATTTTAAAAGCTAAAGATATTTGTAGGAGTAAGTGTAATTTTAGGCATCCCATAAAGCTTTACTCACAAATAATTTTATTTAACAGAGTTTTCTGAATATCTGAGTTTCTGTGTCATAGATAGCAAATCTTTACTTTGCAGGTAACAAGAAATAAAGGAAGGTGTAGTAGAGGTGTTGGAAGTGGGTGTATAAAAGATAGTGTGAAGGTCAGTCTGCAGGCAGTGAGTGCAGCCTTTGATTGTGGAAGGTATGAGGAAGATGAATGCTGAGTTGAGGGGAAGACTTGGTGTGGTGGAAATAAGTGTAGTGCTGAGGAGAAGCAGACTAAAGTGGTATGGGCAAGTAGAGTGAAGGGCAAAGAGTAACTGCAGAAGAGTTGCACTAAGTTGGAATTGGACGGAATGAGATCATAAAAGAGGCAAAAGAGATATAGCTGGAAGCAGTGTCAGATGATATGAAAGGATGCCCAGGACTACTAAGCATTGAGAAAAATGATTATGGGGCAACTAAGTTGAGAAAAACTGGAAATTGTCATTAAACCAGTGAAGATGACAGACTGTAGATAGAGATGGATTCATGAGAATGATGAGTGATGAAAATATTGGTTCTGAGGTATGACATGCCATGAGAAAACTACTATCCCAAAACTATACCAAAATGGCATAACCAGAATTTGGCTAAGAAGAATTTGGCCAGCTTTTATAAAATGTAGAGCAGTGCAGGGTTGAGCACAGAATTGTCTCATATGAAACAACCATTCAAGTGTTGAGAAACAGCACACTCTGAATATGGACAATGACACAGACCCTTTAAAGTAGCAGAAATAAAATATCAAATGTAACAAACCTGAAAATACCTCCACATACTGTTTGGATGATATGAATATTTGTAATTGGGTGTTTTGCATATTGTGTAAGATTTTAAGATTTTTTCTTTGTTTTAGTAAGAAAAAAGTTTACTGTTGTCAATTATGATGTTTTAAGTTATAATTATGTCACCCTTGCTATCATTTTTTTCTTTGCTCTTTTGTGTCAAGAGCACATTTATGTGTTGTAAATCCTGACTCCTGCAGCATGTACATCTTAGTTGTTAGGCCTGTAACAAGCGATTTTAAAAGTTACAGTAATATGTTTACAAGACATTTTTTGTTTTTTAATTTCGATCATGCAATTTGAATTTATTTTTATTGCCATGTACACTTCACATTTCTTTACTTTTTCACTTATTTAGATTTTTAAAATTTATTATTATTGCTTTCTATAAAAATGTTGCTTTTATTATATTATTTTATTCGTTTCACCTGTTTTTTTTTTTCAAGTAAAACTTTGTGATAAAATAATGTTAATACATTTTACCATGTCAAGACTTGGAACAGTGTGAGTTTGAGGGTAGCATGGATTTTTTTTTGGGGGGGGATTTTATTGATTTTAATAACAAATAACATTCCATACAAATAAGTCAAGTTGTACAAGACTCGGTTGATTTGTTTTGAAGCATGGAGTTTTTTGTGTAAGATATCAAAGCCCCTAGAATCACCTTTGCTCACTATATACTCTAGATTGGGAGAAGATGTTGACTGTGACATCTCTTTTCATACCAGCTAGTCAGTTTTTATCTTTTAGTTAGAGCAAACAATAAGTAAAAGAATCAACAATTTTCTGTTTATGGCAAATTTTGTCCTTTTGGATTATGACCTGAGGACAACTAAAATACTGTAAAAATCCATGTGCCTTCAGTCACTCCAGTAAAGTAAACATAGACTGATCAATAGGAATAATACAATTCAATCCACCATGTTGACCTGTAAGCTCAGTAAGTCAAGTGACTGGTAAAACTGAACAATCAAATAAAGCTGCTGTTTAAAATATGCAGTTGCTTGAAACAGCCCAAAAATCTTATGAAACAAGCAGATGCAGTGAACTTACATAAATGAAGTTGTAGAACAGATGTTTATTCTTGATTAATGACTTACAACAGTCTTGTTTCATGAACAGATGCACATCTTCATCTGTATCCCCATGCCGGCTCAGATTTTGACCAGTGTAATAAATGGAAAAAGACTGATGGTGTAACCACATGACTTCCTCGCAACAGCAGTATCACAGTTCAGGCTGGTAAATCTACCCAATTAAATGAAACATCGTTCTGCATAAGTAGTTAGCATTTAGAATTTAATTGGTAGTCTCAGGAGTTCCATCCAAAATACTCAAAATGTATAAATTACATTTTTTAGTTCACTGCATCCCAAGTCTGGTATGAACATTTAATTCATAAGCAGAGAAAGATGCCTTAGCATGCAGCCCACTAGTTTCTTCATGTGTATTAAGTAGTATAAACTACTACAATTAAGATGAAAGAGGTTTTTTGGCAGCATTCATATGCCAGATTAGAGAGGGTCTGTGTCATGGTTTAATCAGTCCTGAAAGTAATTTATTGAAATGCAAAAACAGAGCATTCTTTAAGTGATGCACAATATGTGTTGGTTTTGTCCCAGTGACTGGTGGTTGGACATTGTAGAGGGTGTGCATGAATGTATTCTGCAGTGATCGGGTGTTCAGTCCAAGGCTGATCTCCTTCATTAGCCTGCTGAGCATATATTTTTTTTAATTAAACATGTTCAATACTTATCTTCAAATGCATTTTTTAAATCTTTTACTAGTTGTTTTTTTATATCATCTGCTCTCAAAGTTTACCTTTATTTCATACTGCCTTGTATCCGTTCTTGTTAGATAACATCACGCTTATTTGTTTAGTTTAATGAAATTCCTAAAAAGGAAACATCAAAATAATTGTATCTCTCATTTTTTGTCACCACCTGCTTTAGATGTTCCTTATCCAGGACGGGCAGCTTTAAGTTTATATTCATTAATTTACTATTGTAATAAATTCTGCCTGGTTTGTAGTGGCACTCCTTTTATCCTCCTACTTACCGATTCTGTTCAGATTCATTTTTCTACATATAATTTTACTTCAAAAGGATCCAACTGCTTTTTATATAATCTCTCTGCTTCTGTTGGAACAGATTGTGTTTTAGCAATTAAGACTTACAATAATACAAAATAACATTGTGTAAGAAATATCTGCTTCCAGGTTATGTTAATATAACCAAACATTGTTCTAAGAGCTGGACAGTTTTACTTTCTTCAGTTATATAATGTAAATATACATTTATGGAGAATTTAGTAGTATTACTGGTTTAAAAGCAGGACCTTCTTTTGTATGTTATCTTGTTAACATGCTCACTAAATTGAAAACAATATTATTATTGAGTGATTATTGTCTAGTTGGGTTTATCATTTCTCATGTTTTAAATGAACATTAAAAATTACATTGTGTCTGTGAGAATACAGCCCAAAAACAGTGGGTTCCATATACTGTACTTGATGAAGAAAAAAATCCTAATAATATCCACCTTATTTCCTGCAGGAGAATGGATTTTGCTATTTTAAATGTTGTATTCTCAGATAAGGTTTGAGCTTATCCTTGTAAAATTGACTCCATGTAAGGAGGAGACGGTTGGAAGTATGCACTAATACAGTGCGTTGCTGCACCTGCCACATGACAAACCACCTTAGGATGCCAAATTAGGACCCGAGTGCAGCCGTGAAACATGTGACGTCTCTGCACCAAATTAGTTCTAATGGAGTGGAAGAGTATGAGGTTTTTTTTACAGTGGCTGGAGTTCCAATCCTGCCACCAACCCCAAAGTTTTCCCTGCACGCTGAAGGACATGCTTGCAGGGCTGGATGCAGGTTAATGCCATACCCAGGACGGAGCAATTGCAAGTTAAGGATGGGCCTTGTTCAAAGACTGACACAAAACTTTCAAAAAAGTAAGCTGACCTTGTGCCAGGCATAAGATATTACACTGACTAGAAAGTGGCTGCAGAGCAAATAGTAGATCTTCACCTGCCACAGGTAGCATGATAATGGCCACCATCTCTGGCTGAAGACACTAAAGGTGAAAAAAACCAAAAAAAAACCAAAGGAGCTGTATGTGTGTTCCTTCCATTCCATGGATAAGAATCCAGCAGAGGACTACAGGAAAATGGCTTGGGTATGATTGGGTATGATGCCCTCTGAAGAAGCACAAAGTTACAGCTTTATGCTCCACATTATCTTATCAGCATGGCCACACAACTTTCACTGGTCAGCAATGCCCGAGCATCTGCTAGTTTTCACAGTACTTGATGAGGGAACAGTATCTCACCTTTATATATCTGACTGGGCTAAATGTTCACCCTCAGAAACACTAAATATTGGTAACATGATTATTAATTATGAAAAATCAGCGGCAGCCAGGACTTGGGACGTGAAAGCCCCAGCGTGAGCGCCCTGGTCACTGGGGAGCCCAAGTCACGCTTTAATGAAGCCTACCAGAGCCAGGGATCAGTGAGGTGAACAGACCAGCAGGAGAAGTCAGAGAGAAGGTCAGTTGCAGGTAGGGTGGTTCCCCTGGTGCATAGCCTGGACGGGAGAAGCAGGGGAGTCACCAGTAAAAAAAAGGCACCGGGCTTTGTGTTTTGAAGAGACTGCCTCCAGCCGTTATTTTAACCTTCTTGTTTTTAAAGGAAATTTTTTTTTATTGAATTTTAACCTCCACCTATCATTCGTTTTTATGGATTATTTATTTGAACACTTGTTTTGTTGATTTTTAAAATAATAGCACTTGCCACTTTTTTGCACCATCACCTTGCTTTGTTGTGCCTCACTGCCAAGGTCATCGGTGACATTCCCGACAGTGTCGGGTTCAAGGGCTCCCAGAAGGAAGATCACACATGGTCCCAAGTCACCGCCATCTTGTGTTTTTAAATGTGAGGTTTAGAAAGAATGGCAGGGGTCAAGTCATTGACAATATTGAGAGGAATGATGGTTTCAGAATTTGGAAAACTAATGGTTTAAAACTTGTTTCCACCATTGTTTTTATTCTTATTATTTTTAATACTAGAATTTTAAGGAGACGTGTCAAAAGGAAGGTGTAATATACTGAATGAGACAGCATTTATTTTGAAATGCTGTGTGTGTGTCCGTTAGTATTCTGTACTTAGATAGATTTGTGTCAGTTAGCTGGATGGTTCTGTTCTGTCAAACAATAAATAGGGACCTCCTTGAACCATCTGTTTTCAGCTGTGTTATTCAATATCAAACTGTAAATGTTATGATACCCAGGAAATAACAGGATGTTTTAAAATGTGATCTAAAACCATTTAGAACTGGATGGTTTTACCATCCTTGCTGAAAATAATTTGAAAAGCCTGACAATAAAAATTGCAATAGTCAATTTTGTTTGATGCATACCATACAACAAAATTGACTTCCTTACATCCTAAATACTGTATATTCCGCCATAATTTCACAAAACCTCTAAGCTAATATTTTAACATGTAAAATGTGTATTAGAATCCAGTGGTCTGAGGTCATATAGATTTGAGGTTGATGCTTGTGAAATTGCATTGTTGTGCATTGTGTTTATGCAGTTTCATATTATATGTACATTGCTTTAGATTGATATTTACAGATGAAATGACCCAGCAGATGACAAGGATAGAACGGACAGAGGGTAAGAGGCTCCAAAAAAAATCTCAGGGTCAACTGGTAGGATCCATACGAACACTTATGTGGAGTAACTGAAGTCAGATTGCCCTTTCAGAGGGTGAGTCATTGTCATCCAATCTGTAGAGCAGGGTTGGCGAACTCCAGACCTGGGGTGCCGCAGTGGCTACAGGTTTTCATTCTAACCCTTTTCCCCATCACTTTAATAGCCCTGTTAGAAGAGTTCAGCCCTCTGAATTGATTCTTTTCTTCATTAAATGACAGCCAAGCAGAAATGAGATGTGAAACGAGCTAACGGATGACCAGCTAAACTGGGGCTTCAAACTCCAACCAATTTCACTACAATCACTTTCTTAATGAGAAGCCAGTTCTTGATGTTAATTAAACTCGTTATTTAATTCCATGGCTTGTTGCTGCTCTCATTCTACCACAGCAGACATTTCGAAAACTGTTGTTTTTCTGTTCTTTCTAAGAGCACCGTCAAAATGTTTTGGTGACCTGAGAGATCAACCTTACCAAGACCATCACCTCTCTTTAATTTCAGATATTGTGTAATGGGCACAGGGGAGCTGGTCATGTGGTGGCTTGTTTTGTGTCTCATTATTGTTTGGCTGCTAATTAAAAAAAAAGAAACAACTATGGGGCCTGAGTCAAGTTAACTAAAAGAAGTAATCAGCAGCAAAAACTGGTCACTAATTAAGAAGATGGTAAGAATGAAAATCTGCAGCCACTGTGGCCCTCCAGGCCTGAAGTTAGCCACCCCTGCTCTAGAGGGTGCATAGTCCCATGTGAGAATGTCTAAGAGTTTGCTGATATTCTAAAGGAATGAAGCCTGAGGGACCCAGCATTCTTTCTGTAGCACTATTCCAGACCCAACCCGGAAGACATTCTGGAGATAACTCCAAGAAATAGTTTAGAGATTGATGACAGTTACAGGTAATTAGAGCCTGTAGATATCAGAAAAGTTTAAGCAAAACGTTTGCTATCAGAGGAAGAGAAGGTAGAACCAACAGAGGCGGAGAAAACGTCAGTGATGGAAGGTAAATGAATGGTGATTTGTTGGTACTTTCAGGTGAGCAAACAGGAAATTAACACCTGTATAGTCATGTTATGAGAGGTACAGTAGTTTTTGTGCTGGTTTATTTTGTTTTTTCTCTGTAGTTTCAAACTCTTTGTTGTGCATCTCTCCCTTGCATTTACTTTGATAGTAAAGATGCATATTTGTATATTGCATTTAAAAATGGGCGTGTTGAGCTGCTAAAAGGCTCCCCTTTTATCATGCTATTTTTACAGTTCCAAAAGTGTTTATAGGTGTGTTCAGAAAAGAATAAAACTGAAGTAATTCATCCATCCATCCATAATTCAGCATCAGAAAATTCTGTTTTAGGATTATGTGGCAAGTACTTCAGTTCTTACTAATGTTTTATAATGTTGAAAAAAGAGAATGGAAAGAGAGCGTAAGCAGCAGAAACAAACAAAATTTGCAATGTATCAAATCCGAGAAGCAAAACCTGCCAGACACCTGCCAGCTTTTAAAAATGCTGATTAGGGTGCAAATTTCTCTCGAGGAATATATAAAACACATCACACTGTTTTTATTTAAGTAATAGTATGCAAAATTAGTAATTACTTGAGTTGGAACATAACAAAATACCCATTTGTGAACATTATTTACACCTGCCAAGAGGCTAAGTAATATTCTGTCATTACACCATATTAAACTCTGTGCACATTTTTTCTCATTATTATTTTAACCCTTTATGCTTTAGGGGTCTTTTGGCATTATTTTACCTAAATTACACAGATAAAAGTGAAAGGTTATTATTCTGCTTATGTAATAAAGGAGCTGCAAAAAGCTGAAGAGTAGTGAGTACAACACTCTAGATTTTTAAAAGATAATGATAAGAAAAACAATATCAGCTAAATAAAACACAAAAGATTAGGTGTTTAGGAATTTCTAACTAAAAACGTAGAATTTACAGTACATAACCATGATATTTTATGGTGCACAACCCTGGAATTAAGTTTTCTTTTTTTGCCCCAATCTCTCAGCTATCATTGTGCCATATTTGTATTTCATATCCCATAGCATTTCGAAGTTATACTGTTTGGCACAAGGTGTCCCCTCCCTTTTGGAAACATTTTGTGTCCTATTTTGGAAAGATTTATTCTCTTGCATCTAAACAATTTATCAAAACAAGTACTGCAGTTTTTGCAGTTTTTATTTTTTAGAAACATTTATATACAGTATTCACACACACACACACTATATATATCATTCTGAAGCAACAAGTAAACAATTTGTAATTATATACATACCAGTAACGGGACACTGCACGTTACACTTGTCTTGAGCATGCCTAGTTTTCATACTCTTTCTCTGTACGTTTAGTATTAATTTGCTCAGAGGTTGATATGCTTGCTCCTTCCTGAGCAGCTCTTCTTTTCTCCACCCTATCAGCCTGCTTCTTCTCTTCTTTTGTCGGCATCTTTTCACGTTAAAACTGATTAAGTCAGTGTTTGTGTTGCAATTACTTAGTACATTTTCTTTAATTTTTCACTTAAGCTGCCACTTAAGTCTTCAATCTGCCTCAAGAATGATTTAAGATATGAAGAGGTAGGGGAAGTGAGTAAGTAAAAGTGTGCATGGCAGATTCTTTGACATTAGATTGGGGGTAGTGTGTGTATGTTGATGGTACTCTAAGCTGATAATGGAAGGTCTTCCTATTCCATATTGATAGCATTCTGTAACTTTCATAAGACTTCCTCAACCAAATGTTTTCTTTTTTTGAAAAAAAGACATTTCCCTAGTACAAACTTCAAGACTTATTACATGTCAACCAAACATATCCAATGCACTCTGACAGAGGCTTGTGCATAATGTTGCATAAAGATGAGCTGTATCACACATAATTTATTTCCTGCCTTTTACTCACAGTTGTGACATTAATATAAATGACTAATCATAGACAGCTATATGTAATTGGAATACTCTGAACCTATCCACAGGTAATAAGCCTTTCACTTTATGTGGATTGACTTAGGTAGGATATTTGATGAAAGCAGATTCACTCTGCTGTGTTACTCTGCTTGTGTGCAAAAGCATATTTTACTAAAGAAAGAGAGTAGACAACATGGAAACTTATAGTTTATTTGACAGACAACACCCTTGGGTATGTATTAATACCATTATTTCTTTTGATTGACATTTTTTGCGACATACACAGACAGTTTTAAAATATGGTGATGTGTTACTGATCGGACATCAGTGGCTACTATTGTAACTAATGTACAGTATTGTGTATCTTTTTATATATTTGCTGCAGAATAGCAGAAAATAAAATTAAGGAAACAACTATATATTATAAAATTTTTAATGTGGGTATTTTATTCTATTTAGTTTATTCTGAATTTTACCATGAATGCACCCGTTGGTACTGATTGAATTATATACTGTACAATAGTTAGACCTTGAAAGCATTTAGTGATATCCATACAGTGGGCTCTACACATCTGCATGGGATTGGTTGCAGGATCCTTTGTGGATACCAAAATACATGGTTGTTCAAGTCCCTAATATAAGGAATTTGAATATAATCTACACGTATCTTCCTGTGTACTTTAAATCGTATACTTTAATTATAATATACAATATGTAATGTAAAATGTAAATGCTATGTAAATAGTTGTCATAGTGAATTGTACAGGGAATAATGAATTCGGCAAGCAACATGCCACTTTCCAAAAAATCTAAGATTTTTATTTTCTTGTCAAGCAAGAGCTCTTTACACTCCATCTTAGCCGTTCAGGAATTGCTTTGACCTCTTAATTGCTTTTTAGGTGCCATTTTTCACAGAAACAAAGGGTGCATACAATGTGACGGCAAGGTCCTCATAGCACCTTACAGTCAGGATTACTGACTGAAATGCTTTTGTTTAAATAAATATGGGTCAGTGCTTGCCTCTGTGTGTGTGTGTTTCTCCCAATAATAACGGCTTTGTCAGTTAAAACTTTAGTATTCAATTTATGGTGTACTGATTACCAACAGATTATTGATTACCTAGGTTTAAAGCTGGTGCCCTAGCCAGGTGTCACTGGGATGATGGAACGGCTTATGTATTTTACGAGATTTATGTAAGTGTAATTTCAGTTTCAGTGTTTAGTTAGTGATTGTTTAGTCTTCTTTGTTTGAGTATCTTTATTTTCTGGAATATGTCTATGTCTTTTGTGTTTTTTAGGAGCTGTAGTACTGCATGAAGTGTAAAGATGGAAAACGTTTCCCACCTTGGCAATTGGTAGCTCTCAGCGATTGTCGAAGACCAGGGTCAATTAAACTAATGAATACACCAAAGGGGCTTCATGTGAGCAAAGAGAGCCAACTGAAGAGCGGAAGTGGTGGCTTAGCAATTGGCTGCCATATAGAATCTGTAAGTTTATGCCTAAGAACCACTTTATTCAACTCCTGTGTTTTGAGGCTACAGCAAGGTATGCATACAGATCACTTCATTTGCATGGGTTCAGAATAATGCTCATCTCACTACAGTCCAGATTTTCTTTTTAGAACTTTCTGGATTTTTTTTTTTTTTTTTTTTCAATTTGAGTTTGGTTCAACTTGCAGACGTGAAATCCCTGGAAACATAGGGCTGACTATATATACTAAAAAAGATATACTAAAAAAATACGTGGCAAAACAAATCCAAAAGGCAAATAGAGTTGTTTTTTTACATTTAAATTAATATAAAAGCTATTATTTTTGCTATTGTACATTTTTTACATTTACTTTCTATTACACCATCCTGAAGCATTCCATTCCAAGGTGATTTATATGAGAGGGAGTTTAATCATTTATATATTAGTTTTTACACTTGGAACATTTGTTCATGCTATCTTTTCTTCACTCGAAAATAGATGAAACTATAATTTGACTTTGTAGTTAAAACAATGGACTGAAATTATGTTTGTTCATTATATATACAAGAAAGCTAAAGTAAAAGTTACTAATACATCGACTGAACAAATATTAGATAGTGGATTTAAGATTAGGACTGGCCATGGCATAACCTAAACTGAAACAGGTCTGTGACCCCAATTAATATGTTCCCAGGAAAACACATATACTGAATAAGGCCGAAAGGAGTCACAAAAATGCATAAGTGTTTCAAGCATATTAAATAAAAAGTTAATTCTAATAAACATAAAATTATTATGATTTTACTTGCCTCCAAATGGTAGCAGAAATGCACTTTCATTAACTCTTTTGTAGTCATATTCTGAGTCATTGGTGATTACAGAAATGGCAGCCTCATCCTTAACAGTTCAGTGCCTTAGCCAGAAGACTACACTTCACTTCTAAAATGCAGTATGTGATTTATTCCTGGGGCTACGGTTGAGCTCATGGAAAAACTCTTGCAGCAACTTAGGAAAACTCTGCATATTGAGGTACAGCATTGAATATCCCCACTGACTCCTTTCATCTAATTTAGTGTGTTTGAGCAATCAGACATGTACTGCAGAACACAAACAGCTAGCCCTGTTCTAATTTTATATTTGTTATTTAAACATAGTACAGTTCTTTATCATTTGTTCACAGCAATGATTAACACTTTTCGGAAATATATGCATGTTTTTCATTTAAAGTAAATTAAAAAATGCAGTAGACTGATACAAAACTAGACCTAAATAGAGTGCCAATCTATTTAAATCTTGCAGTTGATGCTGACAGCATAGTCACAGAGGTGATCAATGACTCCGTTATGACAATTATGTGAAGTAATTCAAATGTTTAGCAAGTCCAAGTAATTTAAGTGCTTGACCATATGTGCTGAATTAGGAAGAGCATGCATCCAGCTAGAGCACAGGCAAGCACATAGATGTAGCTGACACTAGTGATTACATTCAATGAAAAAGAGGGACACTCATACCTGGAATTCAAAGTAGTCCCCTTAATCTAATGAATTTCATAGGAAGGTTAATAGCAAAAAATATTGTGAACCCATTTAAACTTTGCCTATTCCTGTAGTTAGGACAGTACTGTGTAATGAAATAGGTAGCTCGAAATAAATAAGAATCTTCATTCTCATCAGCTCAGAAATATTTATATTTGCATGTTAGCTTTCTATGATGAATCTTTATTTATTTATTTTTTAAATTAATTAATTAATTTAACATTTTATTGATACATTCATCCATTTTCCAACCTGCTGAATCCGAAAACAGGGTCATGGGGGTCTGCTGGAGCTAATCCCAGCCAACACAGGGCACAAGGCAGGAACCAATCCCGGGCAGGGTGCCAACTTGAATTTATTAAAATCAATAACTTTTACAAAAAAACTGAATCTTTATTTTGATATATTTAAAATCAATTTAGCATATTTCTATGTCTTTCTTGTGTTTACTTGTGATTTTAAGGGTGATGTTATCATGGTGCTGTTTTGGATGTTCATTTCACTTACTTGTTGCACTTTTGTGAACTTGTCAGATGGCTGCCTCCTTATTATTTGGGGTTGCTATGCCTAACGCTAGTCACATTAAGCAGAGGTCACTTGACACATTGTGTCATTGCACTCTGCCTATATAACATGGCACCCAGTCGTATGCATCCAAATTTCAGACGTTAACAATTCTAGGGGAACAAAAAGCAAATGAGTGAAAGAACCTTTTGCAATTAACATTTTGAATACAACTTGTTTAGCAGTTTGTATTTAATGTTCAGGTTCTCTGGACTCTGCCTTTTCTATAAAATTGACTGCTCTTTTTGCTCCCTCCTTTTTCCTGATTACTTTCTTTAAGTCTTGAATTTCATGACTTGTCTTTTCCAAATAGTCAAAACATTCTCTTGCAAAGAAGCAGCTTGATTCTAAAATAAATAAAAAGGACAAACCCCTTGCTTCTACCTTATATTCAAGGAGGCCTTGCTTATCTCTTTAAGTCTTCACAGGTTTTCCTCATAAATTCTAAAGAAATGTGTGTTAAGCCAATTGGTAATGGTGGATTGGGTATGTAGGAGTAAAAGTCAGGAGCAATAGAGGCAAGTGGCAGGTATTTTTTTATCATTTTATTTTGTAAAATGGTCTGCAACTTGATAGAAAATTAATGACATTTTGTGGACACTTCTTTTAATCTTTCTTGTATAATGTATAAACCTGAAACACAGCACTAATACTCACAACATGCAGCAGTTTATGAACATTTTTACTTTCCTATAATAACTAGTTCTGAAATAAATTACTAATTTGTAGCTGTAGCACTTGTCATGTTCATAGAAATGTGTGTATATACTGTATATATGTACATTACTTCTCCACCCCCTAACCAGTTCCCATATTTGCGTTTGTGACTTCATGTTTGGCCCTCACAAACTGCTTTTCATTGTGGTGGTCTCAATGTAAATTCATTTTGGGCAGCCATTTCTGAAAGAGCTGTCTAGAGCTGGTCCTGGAGGAATGCTCATCTCTCTTTCTCAGGCTAAAAGTTCAGAGGTACGGAGGTAATGGTGACCTTAGGGAGCTTGAGGTAAACCCTGCACTTCCTTAACTGTGGACCTGGCATCTGGGGTTGGGGCTTTAAGAGTTTTAATTTACTGGTCATCATATCTTGCCCCACAGGCCTTTATTTTAGATGTATAGATAGACAGACATACTTATTTTAATTTCAAAAGGATACATTAGAACTTTACAGAAGCTTGAGAGAGAGAAAGAGAAATACATTTTAAAAAATGACACTTTTCATCACTGACCCTGCTTAACCCTTAGATTATACCCCTAAGTCAGTGCAGGATTTACGTATAAGCTACACAAGCTATAGCTTAGGGCCCCCGCCTTCTTGGGGGCCCCCAAAACAAATTGTCCGAGTGAGCAATTGTCATATATACTTTGTATATTCTTACATAGAATATCTGGACTTATAAAGGGCCCCATGTCTCAAATAGCTTAGGGCCTTATCAAGTCTAAATCCGGCCCTGCCCTAAGTTGACACCCCAACACCTTTCCTTAACCTTTGAGATCAGAAAAATGTAGGAAGCTCAACCAAATTAATTTAACAAGATTGAAGCATATTTATTTGAAGTGCAACATACAACACAAAGATAAAACATTAAATGCAAAAGGTATCCAGCAGTGTATAGCACTTGTTTCATATTTTATCTATTATAAGCCTCTATAATAGGTGAAAAAATAAGTAATAAAGATTCTTATAGTTATTCAGCACTGATGATACAGTTTCAGTGATTTAAAAATTTATATTTACTTTTTAAAAAGCAAAATGAATATATTACAAATGCAATACATTAAAAGGACATCAGATGCAATGTTTGTTGCCATATGGTGAGAGTTATTAATATCTTACTGTTTATATGTACAAAACATTAGTTGATTAAAGCACCACTTATCACAGGTTTAGTATATTACAAAAAGTTAGCGTTTAACATCATGTAAGATGTGAGTCCAAAAATTGGTGCAGGGCACAAATAGGAAAAGGATTCATGTAGGATTGAGTTTTTGAATTAAAGGCCAGCCTTTCCCCAATAATTTACTGGTCAAGAATCCTGTCTTCAATTGAAAAACATAATCCCATGTGAGCTGTGTTTCATGTTTATGGTGTGCTCCAACTGTTCCAGAAGTATCTATTTAACAATATTTTAGCAAACAAATGCATGCATTTTGCATGTTGTGAGCAAACAAATAGGTATACTGACATGTGGTTTATGCAACTTAAGTAACATGAGGCTTTTTATTCCCATGGACATTTTCAATATTGTGTTTTGTGGTATAGCTTTGGTCACTTTTAGCTTGTATTCTTCTATATACCCTTTTTATCTCCTTTCTCCATGAAAACACGACATTACACGACAATTTTTTCACAATCATCACTACAGTGCATGTGTACGGAGCCCGCAAGGGAACATGGGAGAAAAAATAAAAATGGGTGAAAAAAAAAAAGATATACTTTTGCGAGATCTCATAATAGTTTTATTGTAAAAGTACTTCCAGGTCACTTGGTTACCATAGATACGACAATAATGGAGTGTATACTGCAACCATTCATAGAGTTTTAGTTTGAACTTGGCTTCAAATATATTAAATCGGTTTACACTTAAGTGAGAGACACTTGAAGCGAAAACTTAGCGCAAAGGGCTACTCTTGTCGGAAAACATACTCCGAACTGGCGGACATGGTGGAATTCATTCGTAACCAACTGCAGTACTCTGGGCAGCTCCATGGGTACAGTTGGATGTATACTAAATGCCGAGAACATGGACTACGTGTGAGGAAGGGGGATGCAGGCAAGACGTCTCCTACAATGGAGCTACTTTTCAAAAGGGTCGAACTTCATCTGGCACCTGGATTTGTATGATAAACTTAAGCCATATGGTATTGCTATAAACGGATGTATTGATGGCTTTTCCAGAAAAATCATCTGGCTTAATACCTACACAACAAATAGTAACCCAAAGGTGATCGGTGGATATTACAGTACCTGGAAGCAGTGCAATGTTTAGGTGGCTGTCCTAGAGTTGTCAGGGGAGAATTGAAACTGAGAATGGTTATGTCAGAGGCTTTCAGTGTTTGCTTCTCCCCACTCAGCCAGACAATACACTTTACAGTTACCTGGAGGGAGCCAGCACTGCCAATCAAAGAATTGAGTATTGGTGGGGCTTTCTTCGCAGCCAGTGCATAGAGTTCTGGTTATGCTTGTTTGCAGACCTCAGAGACAATGGCTTCTTTGACGGTGGGCTACTGGACAAAAACCTTCTCCAGTTTTCTTGCATGGGACTTATCCATGTGAGTTGATGAATGATAATGTTTTCATATAGTGTTATATGTGTGTTTGTTTGTGAGAAGCGAGGGGAAGAGCAGGAAGAGAGAAGAAGGAGAAAGAATAGAAAAAAGAGGATAGGATGGGAAATTACAGAGTCAGGGATGATGCAGAGAGAGGGGAGGATTACAATTAAAAATATGGTGTGTAGATATTATATTATACTGCTCTGCTTCATATATGATTCAGGATTATTAGTTGCCTGCCTAAATCTGTGTGCATATTCGCTTTATCAGGATGAGCTGGATAACACTGCACAAGTTTGGAATGTGCACACCATCCAAAAACATGAATGTCCCCAGTGGTCGGCTTAATGTGATGTTTGCTGTGCCTGAACTGAATAGGAGAAGAGATTTTCTAAACCCAGTTGAAGATGACCATGTTCATCTGTGCAAAAACGAATATGTCTTTCGGTCAGCCAAACCCTGCGATCCAGATATATATGAACTATGCAATACTATAGTTGCTCTGACGTCACATGTGATGAAGACCATGGAGAGGCTGCTGCTTCACCACCTGAGGCCACAGGTTCAACACGCCCTCGACCCTCTGCAGTTTGCATATCAGGAGAAGGTGGGAGCGGAGGATACCATCATCTATATGCTACACCGATCCCTCTCCCACTTGGACAGAGGCAGTGGTGCTGTAAGAATTATGTTTCTAGACTTCTCTAGCGCCTTCAACACAATCCAACCTCTGCTCCTTAGGGACAAGCTGACAGAGATGGGAGTAGATTCATACCTGGTGGCATGGATCGTGGATTATCTTAAAGATAGACCTCAGTATGTGCGTCTTGGGAACTGCACGTCTGACATTGTGGTCAGGAACACAGGAGCGCCACAGGGGACTGTACTTTCTCCGGTCCTGTTCAGCCTGTATATATCGGACTTCCAATACAGCTCGGAGTCCTGCCACGTGCAAAAGTTCGCTGACGACACTGCTATCGTGGGCTGCATCAGGAGTGGGCAGGAGGAGGAGTATAGGGACCTAATCAAGGACTTTGTTAAATGGTGCGACTCAAACCACCTACAACTGAACACCAGCAAAACCAAGGAGCTGGTGGTGGATTATAGGAGGCCCAGACCCCTCATGGACCCCGTGATCATCAGAGGTGACTGTGTGCAGATGGTGCAGACCTATAAATACCTGGGAGTGCAGCTGGATGATAAATTGGACTGGACTGCCAATACTGATACACCGTGTAAGAAAGGACAGAGCCGGTTATACTTCCTTAGAAGGCTGGCGTCCTTCAACATCTGCAATAAGATGCTGCAGATGTTCTATCAGACAGTTGTGGCGAGCGCCCTCTTCTACGCAGTGGTGTGCTGGGGAGGCAGCATAAAGAAGAAAGACGCCTCACGCCTGGACAAACTGGTGAGGAAGGCAGGCTCTATTGTTGGCATGGAGCTGTACAGCTTGAAATCTGTGGTAGAGCGACAGGCGCTTAGCAGGCTCCAATCAATTATGGAGAATCCACTGCATCCACTAAACAGTGTCATCTCCAGACAGAAGAGCAGCTTCAGCGACAGACTGCTGTCACTGTCCTGCTCCACTGACAGACTGAGAAGATCGTTCCTCCCCCAAACTATGCGACTCTTCAGTTCCACACAGGGGGGGTAAACGTTAACATTATACAAAGTTATTGTCTGTTTTTACCTGCATTGTTATCAATCTTTAATTTAATATTGTTTTTTGTATCAGTATGCTGGTGCTGGAGTATGTGAATTTCCCCTTGGGATTAATAAAGTATCTATCTATCTATCTATCTATCTATCTATCTATCTATCTATCTATCTATCTATCTATCTATCTATCTATCTATCTATCTATCTATCTATCTATCTATCTATCTATCTATCTATCTATCTATCTATCTATTATGGCAGAGACCCACCTCAATCTACCAAATGATCCGTATCAAGCTGTGAACTTGTACATGTACCTTAGAGAGGCGATTAATGCATCTCTGTAAGTCCAGAGTATCTTGGAGGGGTCACTTCATATATGGCTCCAAATAGGACATCAGTGAGCCTAAGATGTTGCTGCTTGTTAAAAGTTCATTTGTCTGTTTGGTCATTTGGGCAATCAGTGAAAAATAATCAAATTTAATTTTGATAACCAGTTGTTGTTTAGACAAGAATTGACATAATTTGCTGGTCCACCTTCTAAATCTGAATATCTTTTGTTTTGGACTGTTGGACAGACCAGCAAAAAAAAATAATATATATATAAAAAAATACTTTTTAAAAACCACACTTATATTAAGTTAAAAAGTGTACTAAAAAGTAAAAAATAAGTCTGTCATACATCACTTGTAAAATAAAACCGTGGGCGCTTTTGCTAAGATTTTAAGAAGTGTTTTTTGAATGTTGATTGATGAAAAAAAGAAAGACAAATATATGGGACATTGGGTATAAATTTATGGTACTTGTAAAAGTTAGCTTTTTTCAGTTTTATTTTCTCAATCACGATCACGCTAAAAAAAAAACACGCGAAACGTGTGGTCAGTGATTACTACTGCAAGATGTTATACGAATGAATATGAATAATATGAATAATGTTGCATCCGTGCCGCAATGTTTTTCGAAATGTACTATACAGGTCATAAAATGAGTTATTCCAAATATCATATATACCTATGTCTTTTATCCATCCAGATTAGAGAATGTCCAGTTCCATTGCCTCAAAACACCACTCACATCTACAGTTATTCCCAGTTTCAGATAAAAAGTAACAGCGGCAGATCCCTGAGTGGGGGGGAATTAGTATGCATTGTGGTCGTGACTGACAGAATAAAAGTGAAAAAAAAAAGGTAACTTTTACAAGTCCCATAAATGTACAGCGGCTGTTACAGACACAAACCAAATGTATGTGTGTACTGTATAATATTAACAATAAGAGCAGCTCACTACTGAAAACGGTAAATATAGGAGGCAGTTGGGCAGTTGGCAAATCTTACCGCTACGCCACGGAAGCTGTTGTATTGTCCTTGAACCTTTTGTGAAAGTGTTTATTTGATCTTTAGACTTCAGGCTTCACACATTCTATAGTTTATGCCTACATTTTGTAACATTTATTACTAAAATATGAAAAAGTTTCTGTTTTAACAATGTGTTTACACAGATTACTGTAGAAACGGAATAATCAGCCATGATTATCAGTTCATGTTAATTGCAGTCTCAATTGTTAAAAAAATATTTTAAAAGGAGCATCCCACATGAAAATATAACGATCTCATTAACTGACAGTGCATACCAATTTATAAAATTTATGTCCGTTTGAGGTTAAAAAAAAAAAAAAGTAACTTTATCCCCAGCGTGGAATCGAACTCAGGTCTGTGAGGCATAGCAAGGCTGCTGCGCTCTGAGAAGCAAATCTTAGCACGCTACGCCACAGAAATCATTGTATCATCCTCAAACCTTTTGTGAAAGTGTTTATTTGAAGTTTGGACATCAGGCTTCACACATTCTATAGTTTATGCCTACATTTTGTAACATTTATTACTAAAATATGAAAAAGTTTCTGTTTTAACAAAGTGTTTACACAGATTACTGTAGAAACGGAACACACATGAAATGCGTGTGTTCCAAATAACGATCTATTATTTCCACTCTAAAACTCCACTTCACTCCCAGATAATCAATCAAGGCATGAGCTGGGAGAAGTTTGTACACGTTCTAAGTTGGTGGGGGGATGGAATAGCTGGCTGCTGGCAGCTTGTCTTTATCAGCACATTTAAATGACAAAAGACGCTGGTGGAGAGGTGTGAACGGATTTAAGTTGGGCCAGATCTACGAGTTTTTTCTTAGGCTCTGGTAATTCTAGTGTTAAGGGATCACACCAGAAGGGATGTAGGGTAACTGGAAGTGATGTCCTTCTGACATCACTCTGTGTGCCAGAACCAGAAGTGACATTCCTCTGGGCGCCGGAACCGGAAGTGATGTTCTTCTGGGCACCGGAACCGGAGGTGTCACCACTGACTCAGATAGGTTTTCCCGCGGCTGGTCTGTAGATTTAACAGGAGAAGGTTTAGTGCACCCCGCCCTCCCCTGGACTGGCATGGAATTACCTTTACTTGGTCCACACAATGTCCCCCTACTCACACATGTGTGACTATATATATATATATATATATATATATATATATATATATATATATATATCTTTCTAATAAAAATATTAAAAAGTACTTTCCATTTCACTGGTTGTCATCAGCTCTTGTTTGACTTTATGCAGTTTGAAAAAAAAAGTTTATCAATTATTGCCCAGAGGATAAATGAGATCCTAAAAAACAAGGGGCAAACCAACAAGTAAGTTAGTGCAGCTCTTGGACTGCAGCTATTTCATATACAGTATACACAGTAGCAAAGATGCCATATAACATAAAACATGGTTAATTTTCTCAAAAGCAGGAATGTCGTAATAATGCACAGTTGAGTAACATTTACATAATTGAGTTTACTGAACATAAAAAACTAAAAAAAAAGTTTTACCTTAATAAATGTAAGTAGTTACACATTTTTATTTGATCTGTTTTCAGTGGTATTATTATTCCTGCCTCTATTTAAAAAATGATTCCTGATCTTATGCATTACCTGTGTGACATCCGTGTTGTAATTCCATGTTATCACAACAGTCTCATCACCAAATTCTCCACCAAGATCATCCTCTGGATCCCATGCAGTTGTAGCTGCCTCTTCTGCATTGAGTTCTGCAATATCTTCAGAAGATTCAGGAGAGATGTGTGCACTAGTCAGATCAATACTTTCAAAACAGGAGTTGGGGAAATCATCAGAGGGTTGGGGAGTATCATTCCAAATGCTGTCGTCATCATCACATGAGTGAGTGTCCTGTCTTTTTCCAGTGTGAAGCATTTTACTGTCTTCTGGGGTTGAATGAGAATAACGTGATTTCCGCTGGCATTGTGCTCCCACAGTCTCAAAGATTACCCTTTGTTTTTTGGTTCTTGGTTGCAACTGAAAATGAACATTCTGCAGTAAATAAAAACAAAACGTGTTAGTACTAATTTACAATAGTGGTAGTGACAATTACATGTTTCTGCAGTATTAACAGTTGTGCACAAAATATATATGGCTGAAAGACCAAAAGCTTAGTAAGAATAAAGAACTACATTTATTTTGGAATATTCTTACCATTAAATGGATCTAACCACATATAAACAATAAAGTCCTGAAAAATAATTGCATCCTAGAGAAGTGATAGCACATGCAAAAAGTTCCAGAGAAGCACTGGAGTGATTGCTGGCACAAAATGCAACTCTGTTTTTAAAAAGTTCGTGTGGATAAACTTATTACCTAAAGTTGATTCCATCTCTATCCATGTCCCCCATCATCATCATTACTGTATTTATTATGAATGCTTCTAATATCACAAACCTGTTCACTGGTTCCACTGTCAGATGCATGTCTGTGCTCCACCAGATGTGTGATCAAATCATCTGCAATAGTTTGAGTCAACTGTGGATCCACTTCCTCTGTTGTGTTTTGCAGATGAATACAAAGAAGATTCCATATCTGAGGATTCATCTACTTCAGATGACCCATCTGTTAAAGGTGCATCTTCTTTTGTGCAAATGTAAAATCTGAGCAACTTCAGTTTGGTTTGTTCATAAAATGTGCCAACCGTAACATCCATAGGAATCTGCTTTCTTTTAAAATCACAGACATCAAAAGTAAAGTCTTCAACTCTTTCTTTTGTTGAATGTCCATTTGGGAAAAACAGCTCCTTTCCTATTTCCAAACATCTGAGAAACAGTTATTGTCTTTTCAACTGTGGCATGTCTTGTTCCTCCACCATTTCTGGTCCTCACATGGTGGTATTCATTACTGCTAAAATGAAGCCACCCAATTTCAATCTTTTCTCCTGCGTTATTTTTCTGTCTTGCCATCGTGTCATCTTGCTTTTGAAACACAGATGATGTACCAAACAAGGCTCCTTTTGTCTTTGATTTCATTTTCCGTGCTCCTATTTTATCTCTTAATTTTTGTAAAAGAGTCTCTTTATCAGTGCTGCACTTTGCTTGTTGACAGAAGGAGAGGACAGCAACTCTGTCACCATATGAAGAGATATATTTTGCCATTTGTTCAACAGTCATGATGGGCAGCACTGCCTTGTCAATCTGTAAATATGAAATATCAGATGTAATAGGATAAGTTTAAAAATGAATAATAAAAACACACCATCATGCATGCACGTGTACACACGCAGAAAGATCCAAATTCTGAACATTTCATTTCAGCTAGTGGTGGAACCATTCAAAATAATCCCAGATTCAGATTTTATAGTGAGGAATCTGACAGAGAGCTGGCCTGCTTACAAAATTCATTGTACACGTTTTACAGAAATCTAGTGTTGTTGTCTTTACGATTTACAAGAGAATTTAAGGTGTAATTATAGTCAGTTTGTCATTTAACATAAGAAGAACACCTTAGGTATTTACAGCACGTTAATTTATCCTGGTCATGCAGTGCTTCTCAATAATCAGCTTAGTGCTGTAAGTGCTCGAGTTGTATATACTGTATTGCGTTTTATTTAGATCTGACCAACATTAAAATTCTGACCAAGAGAGAACATTTGCTAAATTATGTTTGTAAATTTGATCAGAATTAGGTAAATGATGGGTATGGCAGCCTCTATAGCATGTGTCGTACCTTGTTAGTTAGCTACAAGGTAGCGTTAAGTTAACGTTTCTTAACTTAGTAAACTAGAAAATCGCATAAATTGACATAAAGCAAATGAAACATTTCCAAAAAACAGTTCTATTTGTCATTTTTATCTTCTCCTCCGCTGTCTCTGCGTTTGCTGGTGAGCACTGCTTCTGTTGCCCCTCAGTGCAGTTATAAACAGCTAATTAACCTAACCTGCTGAGGCCAAGCACAGAGAAGCCAACACAACATGTGTCAAATCCTTGTCGTTTCTATGGTGACCAAATGACCTGGAAGTATATTTGCCTTGAAAAGTTTTGCGGGATCTCGCAAAAGTATATCTTTTTTTTTCCACCCAGTAATTTTTTTTTTCTCCCATGTTCCCTCATGGGCTCCGTACACATGGGATAAGTAACATATGCTGTAAAAAAATACATCATTTTTGGGTGGAATATTCCTTGAATTGGAAGATAAATTCAAACACTTATGTTTTGAACTGTAGTGCCTTTACATAAATTACATCACTTTTAGTTTGAGCATATGAAAGTGTCAATTATGATGGTGTTTCGAGGTGCACAATAATTACAACATGTATTCTTGTAAGTAATATTTGAAAACTGTTTCAATTGTCCCTAGTGTGTGCTTGGTGTGTGGGTGTGTGTGCGAGCCCTGTGGTGGGCTGGCGCCCTGCCCGGGGTTTGTTTCCTGCCTTGCACCCTGTGTTGGCTGGGATTGGCTCCAGCAGACCCCCGTGACCCTGTGGTTAGGATATACCGGGTTGGATAATGGATGGATGTTTAAAAAACATTAAATTATTAATAAAAATGTGCTCCCCACAACCTGCTCTTCTCAATACTCTAGGCTTTATAGTCAAATTAGCACAAACACAATATATTAAGTACACTGAATGAACCAAAATATAAAGTAAACAATAATAACAGAATGCAGCAAGCTAGTCAGTAGTAATCCAGACTCTTTTACAATTGATCATAATATTCTTCTTCACCGTCTGCAATACACCATTGGACTTTCAGGAAATGTTCACAATTGGTTTACATCTTATTTGACTGGTAGAACTGAGTATGTCTCCCTTGGCAGCGCAAAATCTCACACCTACAACGTCACCTGTGGTGTCCCACAGGGCTCTGTGTTAGGCCCATCCTTTTCATCATTTGCATGCTCCCCCTTGGAAGTGTCATTAGCAGACATGGTCTATCTTTCCATTGCTATGCCGATGACACTCAGCTTTATCTTAGGACTACCCCCACCTCCTCTACTGCTCCTCTGCCAACATCTACACTGACTATTTGTTTGGAGGAAATAGAGGCATGGATGAGGCTTAATTTCCTTCAGCTGAACAGATCTAAAACAGAAGCCATTTTAGTTGGCACACCACACCATCTTCATTCTTTTACCATCACCAGTATCACTTTCTCTGGTCAAAACATTCCTCTTTCTACATTTGTTACCAATTTGGGTGTTAAAATGGACTCTCAACTCACTTTTGACACCCACATTAAACATCTCTGTAAGTCATCTTTTTACCATCTCAGGAACATTGCTAAACTTCGTCCAACACTTACCCTGGCAGATGCAGAGAGGCCTGTCCATGCCTTTGTCTCATCCAGGCTGGATTACTATAATGCGCTCCTCATTGAGATTCCTGGCAACAGTATCCAGAGACTCCAGTACATTCAGAACAGCGCTGCCAGGATCCTGATGAGGGTACGAAAACATAACCACATCACTCCTATCATGAAAACCCTTCACTGGCTCCCTCTACCAGTTAGAATAGAGTACAAGGTTTCCCTCCTTACCCATCAGTGCATCTATGGATCTGCTCCCCTGTATTTACAGGAACTCCTTATCCCTCATACTTCCTCACGCACCCTCCGTTACTGTGCATACTAACACTCTTCAAGTTCCCAGAACTAAGCTTAGCAGTATGGGTGATACGGCCTTTTCTTCGGTGGCGCCGAGGCTGTGGAATTCTCTCCCTGATTACCTGAGAGCCCCAAAGTCAACTGATACTTTTAAACGAAACCTAAAAACCTATCTTTTTAGAAAGACATTTTGTTAAATTATTTTTATAGATTATCTTGTTTGTTAATTTAATCTTTTTTTGTAGCACTTTGAGATTGTTAAATATAAAGCGCAATATAAATAAAATTTATTATTATTATTATTATTACTTAGGTTGCTATGCCAGATAGCCCCTGGTCAGTAATGTCCTCATATACAGTACACTGAAATAAGTTATTTTTAATACATACTACATTCTTTGGTGCTTAGAATCACATCTCTTGAGTGTAAAAAAAATTACATGTTTAAAAGTGACATGGAGCCTTTTAAAAACTTTGTAATTTCAATATATTAATGTTTTATTGTAATATATTTGCTATGATTTTCTTTAAGTTTAGGTTTTATTTTATTATGTTAGCTTCACTTTATATCTTAGACATTCACTTTTCATGAGAACAATGAAAGCAGAAAAAACTCAGAATATAATTTTAATTCGTCTAACAGGGGGAGCCCATTCACATAAGATAAAACAGGATACTCTTAGACTCAACCTAATATGTTTCCCAAAGTACAAAATTTGGAGGACATATACACTGTAATGTATCAGCCGTAGTTGTCAGCAGAGTGCACATTTTATTCAACATTTAAGAACATCACTGCATTTCTTCCAGTTTGTCTGATGATTAATAAAGCAAGTGCACTTTAAGTGAATGTCTTTCCTCAGAGTCACTGGAACTTCATCAGTTAAGTAGATTATTTTTGTGGCTTTACACTAGCCAAACTGAATTTCATAAATATGGCACCACTAAATTGATTAGGTAACTCTTTGAGTTACCTAATCATCAGATAATAAATTGAGTTAACAAGCTGTATGTCACCTTGTGTAAAAGTGTCTGGAATGCCAAAAATACTAAAAATAAAAGGGGAAGAGGCATTAAGCAGGGGCCAAGCCTTAGTCTACTGGAGGATACATTGTCCTGGAAAACAAAGATAGCCTTCTGAGAGACCCTAAGCTATCTTTGCAGTGACTCAAGGATGAATCACTCTGTAACATTTGTCAGTTGTTGCCAACGTCACTCTTAATAATACCTTACATCAGTCAAGCTGCATTATTGGCTTTATTATCTGAATCTGTGATATATGAAAGTTGCTCTTGAAAAAAGGCATTTTTTATATCTGAGCAGTGTTTTAAAATGCTGGGCAGAGTTGATGGGTATAGTTTTCGGCTTTAGTATCACTAAGTTATAATAAAAGTAGGCTATTAAGCCATATATATTGTAGTTTATCAATCCCAATTCTACCTACTTCCATGCATTATTTTGTCAAGAGTTGAATATCACCAAAGTACTATTAACTACATGCTACCTGCACATACTGTGGTATTAAGATTTTTTTATTTAAAAAAAAAAGTCAGTGTGTCCTTATCTACATTGAAAACATTGTTTTGTTAATAGGTTATTTTATTTAGGTTAATAGCACTGACGTTAACATCAAGTTTTTTTGGAGGTACCTGTTTTTTGTAAAACTAAAGTTTTCTCTAATTGCTCTCATTTTCATTGCCAGTATTGTCAAGATCTTCTAAGGCAGCCATTGTTCCCAAAACTTGTCTATCACCCTATCCCAAGAAATGTTTTGGTCTAGACACTTCACTCCAATACCATTTATAAGTTCTACTCTTATTTTATTTATTTATTTTCTTAACAGAAGAATGGAGAAACATTTTCTTGAGAATAGCATGAGAGTGACACAGACGTGTTAAATTTCCTTTGTAAAGTATGGTGAATGAATTCTTTCTAGGGTGTCAGTGGAAGCATGATCCTTGTGGAAGTTAAACCCCTTATTTGGTGCACATACATAAGGACTGCTGGAACTAAATTCTGAAATATGGTCTGGGGTTTGGAACAAGAACAAAAGCTTTTCCAGGCCTTCATCTGAGATCATGATGGGCACGGTATTGTAGTACTGGGTTAACATTATCAACATTGTATTGTAACAGAAAATAACTATTCCTGTTACTGTCTGTAAAGCACAATTTTCACACTGTAGCAATAAGCAGTGAAAGTCAACTGCTGAAGTAAATGTAAGTAGCTGTGATTAGCTAAAAACACTTTAAGTCACTCCATTGGCAATCTAGAAGGTGAACTGACATTATTAATCTTGTAGGATTATTTGAACAAATTAAGACCATCTCCTTTAAAAACAAAATTTTCATGGGTAAACATCAGTAGAATCCAACCCTGCTTCTCAAGATCAGATGCTGAAACACTGCAATGCAATGCCAGTTGGATTACAATACTTTATTGAAGGAATCTCTTACTGGAAATTTCACAGTTTTCAATAGGATTGGGACTCAGCTAGTAGATCAAAACACTGTGGCAATATTATCCCAGTTGGTTGATCTACAATGGCTTCTTATCAAATACTGTATATAATATTGTCTTCAAAATATGAAATATAAACCTGTCAAACCTTTAATAATAATTCTTTACATTTATATAGTGCTTTTCTCACAACTCAAGCGCTCTCCACACAGGAAGGACCCAGGAAGCGAACCCACAAGCTCCTTACTGCAAAGCAGCAGCACCTGTGAGGATATCCTTTGACATATTCTTTGACATCTTCTAATGCAGTCTTCTGTAATGTTTCACAACCGTCCTTCTGGAATAACTCTAGGTAATCACAAGTGTACGGCTCCAATGTTCTGGAACTCTTGTCTTAAGACTGTTACTGAGACTCCATCTGTCTCAACATTTATACTGAAGACTCACTTCTTCTTCTTTATAGCTTTTTTACTGTATACTTTCATCTATGAATTACATAGTTGCAGCTTTTCTACAGCAATGTTTTCAATTTATGTACTAATTCACCTCTGTACTGTCAGCCAGTATAGCTCAGCATATTAGCTTGTTTATCAATATTTCTATGTATCTTGTTTTTTAAAAATTTAAAAAATATATATATGGGATTGGTCCCTTCCCTGCACCCTATGTTGGCTGGGATTGGCTCCAGCGAACCCCCGTGACCCTGTGTTAGGATTCAGCGGATTTGAAAATGAATGGATGGATATATATATATATATATATATATATATATATATATATATATATATATATATATATATATATATATATATATAATATATATATATATATATATATATAATATATGTGTGTGTGTGTTAGTTTAGATGGCTTACCTAAATTCATCATTTACTGTATAAGCTTGGGTGTTTGTGTTGTCTGAATTCTGCCCGGAGCTCAACATTTCTAGGATCTCTGAGGTGAGAAGTGATGAATGGATATCACAGAAGAAGAAACACTATTAATATTGTTATAATAATATTACTTATAATAAATATTAATAAACTAATATATATTTTGAAAAGGATCAGACTCGACACACTTGAAAAGGTTTGGGGCAGCCACCCATATATTATACCTGGCTGCAATGGGTTGATTTTTGAACAAAAGATGTTTCTCTGTTAGAGTCCAGAATTGAACTGCTGAGGGTTTGCAAAGATGGCAACTTTAAAGGATCAAACCGGAAGTGATGTGTAGGAACTGCAAGTGACATTCTTCTGACGTCAGTCTGTGAGTCAGAACCCGAAGTGACGTTTTTCTGGGCACCGGAACTGGAAGTGACATCATAGTGGGTTGTCAACACTGAGTCAGACAGGTTTTCCCGCGGCTGGTCTGCAGAGATAAGAGGAGAAGGTTTAGTGCACCCCGCCACCCCCTGGCCTGGTGTGGAATTACCTTCACTTGGTCCATACAACATGCTCCTACTCGCACGTGTGTAACAATATAAATATAAGAAAGTTCAGGAAAGTAAGTTGAAGTGGTATGGATGAGGAGAGACAATGAAAATGTGGGTAAAAGAGTAATATGAATGGAAGTACACAGTGGAAGAGAAAGCTAGGGAGGCCAAAGTAGAGGTGGATGGATAAAGTAAAAGAAGATCTGTAGGAAAAGGGCTTGACTGACGAGGTGGTGCACGACTGAACTGTTTGGAAAAAGTTGATCAAGCACATCAACCCCACATAGAAGTGGGAAAAGATGAAGAGGAAAAAGAAGAAGAGAAAAATTTTAGATTTGTATCTGTATAGAAATAGTCGGAGACAGAAAAAGGTTTGGGGATGGCCACCCCGTATACTGAAAAATATGCAGCAAGAATAAAGAAAACACGTCTTTACATTTGCAGTTCAAAACAGAACTGATTAACAAGGAATTTCTGTCATATATATATATATATATATATGAGGAGGAATCATGCTAATGTTAGAAAACGGGATGATGACGAGAAGAAAGCAGTGCAGAAGTGATTGCGAGGACAAGACAAAACCTTTTATTCTGCTGGAATCCAGGCACTTTCAGGAAGGTGGCACAAGTGCATTGAGAAGGGTGGAGACTACATTGAGAAATGACATGATCAGTTTTGTTAAGGTTCGTTCCATTTTCTGATAAATCACATTTTCTAACTTTAGCTTGACTCTCGCTCGTATATTGAAAAAGCAGGAAAAGGTGGAGTCAGGGAGGCCAGGAAAGGAAGTGATGTCTGTAGAGGTTAGAGGTGAATGGCCCTAAGTGCCCAGGTCAAAGTGGTGACTTTATATCTCATTGAAAGTGAGTGGTACCTGTTAAACAAATATATGAAAATGAAATTCAAATACTGTAAAGTGTAAAGTTGATAAATTCAAAAAAAGACCTGAACGTGTATTTGCTATAAAAGGTACTTCCACTAAGTATTAATAGTGTGAATACGTCTGACCTGAGACTAATTTTTCACTGAAAGATATTGCAGTTTCAGCATGTGACTTTTAGTGCAGATAAGTTGGAATTCTCCAGAATTACAAAACTTTTCCAATGCCTAATTTCTTTCACAGGCCACTGCTGAATTTCAATCTGTAAAATCTTGTTTGTGGAAACTTTGACACAGCGTATATAAGAGAAGTGCCTTGCATACATGTAAGAATAATAAACACTTAGGAGGCAAGAAGACCAAAGGGCAAATGGTAAAAAGAGAAAACATAATAACAAGCTCAGCATCATTTGTTTGCTGCAAAAATTATATAGTTAATGTGCACTTAATGTACTTTTAAACTGTACCTTTTCGGTTCGTGGAGATTCTGTTGAGCACAGCTGCAAATATTTCCATTTTTTAACTTCTAACTCTTCAGGGATTCTCTTTAATGCATCACTGGCTCGGGAGTATTCTAAATTTACACAGTCTGAAGGAAGTCTATTAGAGACTTCTTTCTTTAGCCTACATTTAAAGGTGAATATTCAGATGTTACACTGCAAACTGAGAAACAAGCACTTCATGTTTAGTCGTTTTTTGTATTAAGATTTATTGGTTTTTTTTTTTTGTATTGTGAAATAACAATGCACGCAAGTTCTTTAGAGGTCAGTGTCCATTTAAGCATGACAGTGATTGAATTCTTTGCCCATTCATGGTAACCTATAGGCCTGAGGCTCAGCATGTAATTGAGCAAGGTTACAGGACACCTAATACTTATTTGAGAAATATGCAGTTCTTGTTCTTCTTCTGGACTCACCTCTCAACCAAAGTTTGCACTACTTATTTATTTATTATTAAACAGTGGGGTAGATAACTGAAACCTGAATATCGAGTTAATATGTGCAGAAAGACAATGGGGAATTCGCTACAGAGAGAGCAAAAGTATGCAAGTGGAATATTGTATGCTGTGTAGGGCTGAAGAATACATATCATGAAATGTATACATTGCATCTGCACAATACCCCTGTGTATTTATTAGCAATCTCTTATTCCTTTCCATTAGATCATTGAAATTAAGTTTTAAGTCAACTAAAAAACTGCTTGACACATTTAAAAAATATACATATATACACTTCTATTGTAGTTTACAAATATTGAATTTTGTGCAATTAATAAAAAAATAAAATAAACTAGGAATCTCATCGAGGTACTGCATCAGATTTACACATGCTGCAGTGAAGCATCTGACTAGCTTTGAAAGAGTCTACAGATGGAAACCTGCAAAATCAGCATTTTAGCTATCCTGCCCACACAGTAATTAGTAAAGCCAAATGTATCCGAAAGAAAAAAAAAACTAAATTCTTTCATCATGTGGTTGTACTATCTGCTGGGTTGAACCACCTATTTTAGGGGTACTGTATATTGGTCAAGGGGGTCCTTGAAGATACAATGTAAGGAAATGAAAGACTGAGTGAAACTAAATAAAGTAAAAGTTTACTATTTCGTGCTACCTAATTACAGGAATTGGAAGAGATCTAACTTGGTCTTTTTTATCAGTCTTGCCTTTGGAAATACTGGTTAATTTATCAAATAATTTGGTAAGGCTTTTACTTTATTTACTTCACCTTTCTCTTCTATGGGTTTCCAGCAAATAGACTTGTATCAATGAAACAGAAGCACAATCATTTTTAACATTAGAATCCCTGAAGCCTACGAAAAAACTCATAATCCCAGGCCACCTTAAATTCCTTCGCACCTTTCCATCAGTGTCTTTTGTTTTGTAAATGTGTTGATCAGGAGAAGCAGCAAGCAGTCTGCTATCCCACCCCTACCAGTGCCACAGTCAACTCAGGCAAAATGTTCTCCCACCTCAAGTCTTGTTTATCTGAGTGTGAGATGCCTGGAGTTGTATGTGTGTTCCGTGTCTACAACGATCTATGTAAATGTAGAATGACAGGAAATGCGAGAAATGCAAGAAATGTTGAACACATACCTAAAACAAACTTTTTTCATGTTACAGTACTAACGACAAAATTATGACATGAATTGTATAATGTATGGAGACTGAAGTCCAAGAAATGTTGAACACACACCTAAAACAATCAAACAAAGATCGTTGCAGACATGAAATACTTGGAAATAGCTGGGAAAACTTTTTGTCCGAGTTTGACTGCGGCGGTGGGGGGATGGGGTAGCAGGCTGCTTGCTGCTTCTGCTAACAACACATTTGCAAAACAAAAGACGCTAATGGAGAGGGGCAAAGGCATTTAAAGTGGCCTGGGATTACGAATTTTTTCATAGGCTTCAGGGATTCTAGTGTTAAGAAACAGACTGATACAATTTATTGTTGAAAACAAGGATTATAGAAATATAACTTCAAATAAATATTGATATATACTGTAAGATAGTACTCAGACAGATGATACAGACAACATAAAGAGGCTGGCTGTTTACTTGCTATTTAGAGTTGTAATTTATCTTGGCCCAGATAAACAATTTTATGATACCAGGATTTTAAAGATGATGTCCAATGTTGCATGGAGCTGTTGTTGTTATTCTAGGATCAAGTGGAGGATTCTTCTTATGTTGAACTGCTCTCTTTATTTTTGTTGCATGATCCTTTGTCCATGCGGTTCTGTGCTTTTCTCAATTATTGCCCTTTTCTGTGTCATCTGCAGCTTCATATGGAAAATTACCCATTTTGATACAAGAGTGTAGATACTAAAGTTCCTTTCTTGAAGTAATAACTGCTTCTCAGTCTTCTCAACCCTTTGGCACAGTGCTTGGATTGGTAGACTGCATCTCAGCATTCTGTTTCGCAAAGAGAAGAGATTGTCAGCTTTCAGCTCACCGTCCCCAAGGGGTCTTCAGAGTGAGTGTCCACAGAATTCCCCTGAAAGTTCTCCTTTAAGGATGGTGCAGCTACTGTTGAAGAAATGTATAATCTCTCATGGTTGGGTTAAAATAACTTCTCATTGGCAGGTAATTTTGTTCATCAGAATTGTCATTTGTTGATTTATAGCTCTTTGTTCTTGGGTATCTATGCCTTCTAGCCTGAAAGAGTCTCTGCAAAGAAGACTCTGCAAAGATATTAGTTCAAGTGAAGAATAGGCTGGTCCGGATGCAACAATTTCAACCACTTAGTTTGTGTAAGTGGGGGTTTGGTGCAGCTGGATGTCTGAAGCCCTGTTAAATCTGATGTCTTAACTGGTCTGGTGTGCCACTAAAGCCTACCAGAATAGGCAATGCCAACTTTGTCCTACATTATGAAGCAAATGTCACATAGAATTTTCTTTTTTGCTTAATTATAAAGTACTTTTGACAGCTAATGAATATATTTTTGTTTTCCTAAGGTCCAATTATTTTTTTTCCAAATTGCATTTTGTTTGGTAATGTTAGACTTACTTTTTGAATTTAGATTTTTGGATTTTTAGTATTGTTACTGTAACAAAGGTGGTACTTCACATTTTTTGATTGAAACTGCACAATTGCACAGATTGTGTGTACATGCATTCAATAACATCAAGAAGGCCAGGGCATAAATATATAATTCATAAATGAATGAATAAATGATTCAAAGTACAGAGCATAATTGAAAATAAATATAATCAAGAAGGTCAGAGCATAAATGAATTTTATAAAAATAATTAATTAATTAATTAAAGTTTGGAGCATACTTGAAAATAAATATAACTAATAAAAAGTATAACTTTAATCATGTGATTTCATCAAACAAATGCTAATGCATTTAATCAGTGCACTTTGTTTTAACTTGGAGCTGTGCTCCTTTGTTTACTGCCATCTATCAGTCACTGTCCGGCGCCGCTGGGAGTGGCAGCCTTTTCAGCAGCTCCGTGTATGACTGTATGTGTATGTGTATGTGTATGACTTTATTTTTTTCTACTTTTATTTTTTTTTTTTTTTATTGATCACTCCTATCACTTTATTTTATGTGGATTCGTTCACTGGACACACTTACTTTTACAACGTGGGCATGGATTTTTACACGCCGAGACTTGTCTATTCAAGTAGTCAACTTCAAGCGCTGAGAACAAATGCCAGTGTCGGTGTGGTTCCCTATTTACCCGACGAGGTAAGAAGGCAGTATCGTGGCAGCAGAGCCGGCACTAAGCTTAAAATGAAGCGGCTTGCAAGAAAGTGGCGTTTTAAGCCTTCTGTGCCTTCTGTGATCCTGGGAAATGTGAACTCACTACCAAATAAGATCGACGAACTGGCTGCGTTGGTGAAAAATGTCAGAACCTACAGAGAATGCAGTTTGTTGTGCTTTTGCGAAACGTGGCTAACTACCACCATCCCAGATGCTAAAGTGGAGCTACCCGGGTTTAGCACAGCTAGAGCGGACAGAGACGCAAGTACCTGTGGGAAGCACAAAGGAGGAGGAATCGCTCTCTATGTCAATACACGGTTGTGTAACTCTAGACATGTAAACGTCAAAATCTCCACTTGCTGTAGGGACATCGAACTGGTGGCCGTAAGTTTGCGTCCCTATTACTTGCTCAGACAGTTTGGACACGTCATTGTTGTTATTGTTTACATCCCTCCTCAGGCGGACGTGGAGACAGCGAGTGACATCATCCATTCTGCTGTTGCTAAGTTACAAACGCAGCACCCTGAGCCGCTTGTGCTAATCGCTGGAGATTTTAACCATGTGACACTGGACAAAACATTACCTGCCTTCTCCCAGTATGTGGACTGTAACACCTGGGGAAATAAGACTATTGACTTACTGTATGCAAACGTTAAAGACGCAAACAGCGCCACCCTGCTGCCTGTGCTTGGGAAAGCAGATCATATCCTGGTTCTGCTTCAGCCTCACTACAAACCAAGAGTGAGGGTCCTACCTACAACCACACGCTCATTCAGGAAGTGGTCCCCTGAAGCAGAGCAGGGACTGCTTTGGAACTATGGACTGGGATATCCTGCAGGGATCACATAGTGAGAACATTGAGGAGGTTGTTGACTGCACTATTGACTACATCAACTTCTGTATGGACATTGTAGTTCCAGTAAGAACAGTACGCTGCTATGCTAAAAACAAGCCATGGATTACAAGTGACATCAAGGGCCTTTTGAACCAGAAGAAAAGGGCTTTTAAAGGCGGTGATCAACATGAGCTCAAGCGCGTGCAGAAGGAACTCAGAGTCCAGCTCAGGGCGGCGAAGGTGCAGTACAGGAGAAAGCTGGAGCAGAAGTTGCAGAATAACAGCATGAAGGAAGTGTGGGATGGGATGAAGATCATCACTGGCTGCAGCTCGAAGCGGGGTGCCACCATGGAGAGAGATGTGAAGAGAGCAAACCAAACGAACAACTTCTTTAACAGGTTTGACCATCCTAACCCACTCTCACCTCGGAATACTACACCCTCCACCCATCCTTCTGCTGATATCAGCATAGGAGAGATATCCCCACCCACAATTACAGCAGCGCAGGTGAGCAAAGAGCTGAGGAGACTTCGTGCCAGCAAAGCAGCGGGTCCAGATGGAGTATCGCCACGACTGCTGAAGGCCTGTGCATTGGAGCTGGGGAGTCCTCTACAGCGCATCTTCAATCTGAGCCTGGAACAGGGGAGAGTCCCGAGGCTTTGGAAAACATCTTGTATCACCCCAGTCCCAAAGGTATCACATCCTAGTGAGCTGAACGACTTCCGGCCTGTCGCTCTGACATCACATGTGATGAAGACCATGGAGCGGCTGCTGCTTCACCACCTGAGGCCACAGGTACGCCATGCCCTCGACCCTCTGCAGTTCGCATACCAGGAGAAGGTGGGAGCGGAGGATGCCATCATTTATATGTTACACCGATCACTCTCCCACTTGAACAGAGGCAGTGGTGCTGTAAGAATTATGTTTCTAGACTTCTCTAGCGCCTTCAACACCATCCAACCTCTGGTCCTTAGAGACAAGCTGACAGAAATGGGAGTAGATTCATACCTAGTGGCATGGATCGAGGACTATCTTACAAACAGACCTCAGTATGTGCGTCTCGGGAACTGCAGGTCTGACATTGTGGTCAGCAACACAGGAGCGCCACAGAGGACTGTACTTTCTCCAGTCCTGTTCAGCCTATATACATCAGACTTCCAAAACAACAACAGTTCGCTGATGACACTGCTATCGTGGGCTGCATCAGGAGTGGGCAGGAGGAGGAGTATAGGAACTTCATCAAGGACTTTGTTAAATGGTGCGACTCAAACCACCTACACCTGAACACCAGCAAAACCAAGGAGCTGGTGGTGGATTTTAGGAGGCCCAGGCCCCTCCTAGACCCCGTGATCATTAGAGGTGACTGTGTGCAGAGGGTACAGACCTATACATACCTGGGAGTGCAGCTGGATGATAAATTGGACTGGACTGCCAATACTGATGCTCTGTGTAAGAAAGGACAGAGCCAGTTATACTTCCTTAGAAGGCTGGCATCCTTCAACATCTGCAATAAGATGCTGCAGATGTTCTATCAGACGGTTGTGGCGAGTGCCCGCTTCTATGCAGTGATGTGCTGGGGAGGCAGCATAAAGAAGAAGGACGCCTCACGCCTGGACAAACTGGTGAGGAAGGCAGGCTCTATTGTAGGCATGGAGCTAGACAGTTTGACATCTGTGGCAGAGCGACGAATGCTCAGCAGGCTCCTATCAATTATGGACAATCCACTGCATCCACTAAACAGTGTCATCTCCAGACAGAGGAGCAGCTTCAGCGACAGACTGCTGTCACTGTCCTGCTCCACTGACAGACTGAGGAGATCGTTCCTCCCCCAAACTATGCGACTCTTCAATTCCACCATGGGTGGGGGATGGGTAAACATTAACATTATTCAAAGTTATTGTCTGTTTTTACCTACATTTTTATTACTCTTTAAATTAATATTGGTTTTTTTGTATCAGTATGCTGCTGCTGGAGTATGTGAATTTCCCCTTGGGATTAATAAAGTATCTATCTATCTATCTATCTATCTATCTATCTATCTATCTATCTATCTATCTATCTATCTATCTATCTATCTATCTATCTATCTATCTGTCTGTCTGTCTGTCTGTCTGTCTGTCTGTCTGTCTGTCTGTCTGTCTGTCTGTCTGTCTGTCTGTCTGTCTTTTCTTCGTAGGCCTCATTCCATTTTCTGTAAACAGTAGAATGATGAGCTTTACCAAAAAGCTCTACCTTGGTCTCATCTGTCCACAAGACGTTCGCCCAGAAGGATTTTGGCTTCCTCAAGTACATTTTGGCAAACTCCAGTCTGGCTTTTTTATGTTTCTGTGTCAGCAGTGGGGTCCTCCTGATGTCGACGGATAGTTCGAGCTGACACTGTTGCACCCTGAGTCTGCAGAACAGCTTGAATATGTTTTGAAGATGATTGGGGTTGTTTATCCACCATTCGGACTATCCTTCGTTGCAGTCTTTTATCAATTTTTCTCTTCCGTCCACGTCCAGGGAGATTAGCTACAGTACCATGTCTTTTGAACTTCTTGATTATGTTGCGCACAGTGGACAAAGGAACATGAAGATCTCCGGAGATGGACAATTCTCTGCTCTTCTTTCTGTTCTCCATGCTTAGTGTGGCACACTCGGGCACACAACATAAAGGTTGAGTCAAATTTTCTCCATTTTAACTGGCTTCAGGTGTGATTGCTATATTGCCAGCACCTGTTTCTTGCCACAGGTGAGTTCAAACGAGCATCATATGCTTGAAATAAAACGATTTACCCACAATTTTGAAAGGGTGCCAATAATTTTGTCCGGCCTATTTTTGGAGGTCTGTGTGACATGATGTCAGATTTGGCTTTTTTTGTGTTGTTCCAATGCACATAAAGGAAATAAACATGTATATACAAAAACATTTGTAACTGCAATAATTTTCTGGGAGAAATGGTGCATTTTCTGAGAAAATTCCAGGGGTGCCGATAATTTTGGCCATGACTTTATCTAGATCTGTGATTTCATCTGTTCAAACTACACCCTAAAATCCCTCATGGATGGATATTTAGGTCTTCCAGATGAGATAATCTATCACATCTGAGCCTGTGTCCTGCCCTTTGCACATATCTGACTAGAGGACTAGCAAATAACATACATTTTATTCATTGCCATATGCAGTTATCTATGTTGTATTATTATTCTGAAATTTTCCGAATTTTGCATAGAGTAGCCTATGTATTATTCACAGTTTACCTATGCTTTAGTATTGTTTTCTTAACTGAAGGAAACTACAAGAAAAAATTCAGTTGTCAGTGATATATTGCAAATACCTTTATTCATTCAATAACTATACTATAATCCCTACTTCTAGAATGTGTTTGATTCCAATAGAAAAGAAGGATGTAATGCTAAATCAGATTGGTAGAAATAAAGAGGTTAGATCTATAACATTCTCTATGTATATGTATACTGTATATATATATATATATATATATATATATATATATATATATATATATATATATATATATATATATATATATATATATATATATATATATATATATATAGTGACAGATAGAGGCACTGTCGTCCTCTTAAACCCTCGGGCAATACGCCAGACACCAGGTAAAAGTCCAAATATAATTTATTTGAACAATAAACAGTACACAAAGCACCCTCCACTCCACAAAACTCATAAATCAATAATGAATAATACAATAATCACAATCACCCTGCAGCGTCCTCTAGCGGGCCCCAAGGTATCCAACAGGGCTGAGAATAAAAACTACATTGTCCAGTATTCCCTGCTGGCATTCGGGGCACCTCCATGCTGCAGGAAGGGCTCCACCTGGCGGCCTGGGGGTATTGGCCGGGATGAAAGGCCGGCCACATATCACAATATATATATAATATGTTGAAGTTTGCCATACCACTGGCATGGAGACTACTGTATCCTGAAAGCAGGGTAGTGTACACTTACAGTACATTAAAAAAGTAGGCAGGCAAATTATAATGCAAAATCTATTACTAAGGCTGAATGGCGATGCCTAAAATAATATATTTTGATTATAAAGACATTACACAACTGTTCTGTGCACTTTACCAAAATATAAAGGTCAGCAACAAGTCATCATTCACTTGAAAAAGAACAGCAAAAATTGTCAGCCCTTGATTTTCTTGCTAGTGGTTCAATTCAAAATGATCCGGTTAGCTCTCTTGGAAAGAGCACTTATGAGTAACCTATTCAGTTAACAGTATATGTAGTACTCTTAAAGCTATCAGAATATCAGATGACCTACAGATATAAATGCAGTCAGTGAAATAAGGCACTGGCATTGGTATTGTTGGTGACATCCACATCACATCTGGCAGAAATTATTTATTTGTAACTAACATTAAAATGATAGTCAAAGTCGTGCTTCTGATGAAAAAGGTGTCTGTTCTTCATCATATCTGCATGTGTAAATTTTTTTATTATTTCAACAATATTGACAGGTAAAGGTGCTCTAACTTAGCAAATAATAATGAAAAATATTCCTTCCAGTCATTTGTTTTTCTTATAAAATTCAGGAATGCCATTGACTGCTGTAGAAAACATAAGTATATCCCTACTTTCAATACCTGATGTTGCTTCCCTTGGCAGAAATTAAGTCCTTTAGGAATTTGTTTTAATTGTTGACCAGTCTCCTAGAGCAACTTGGACCACTCCTCCTTACAGAAGTCTTCATCTGTATGATGCTTCTGGTTTTTCTTGCTCGTTTCAAGATCTCTCATTGCCAATTTTTCTTTATGAGCCATTCTTTTATGGATATGTTTGAGTCTTTTGGGTCATTGTCTTTTTATTTTGGTTTCAGCTTTAAACTCACATTCTACTCATTTACTTTTAGCTGCATTGTGGAATTCATGGTCAACTCTGTCATTGTAAGGTGATTGAACACAGAGGCAGGCAAGCAGCCCCAAACCATAATTCTTCAATCACCATGCTTTATGGTTAGTATCAGATTCTTTTGGTTAAAGGCAGCCAAATAGCTGTACTTCTGTGTCATCCAGTCAGAACTTGTTCCAATAGTTCTATACTTTAGTTAGGTGTTCTACGACAAACCTGTGCGTACATATTCTTTATTGTGAGCAAAGACTCATTTTTTCCTGACCTCAGATATGAAGGAAAAGTGTGTAGTCTCTTTGCATATGATGATCTTCCAGTCAGCTATTGGGCTGAATCTGACTGGACAATTTTGAAGGAGAGATTGCCAGCTGTTGGAAATTTTCTGTCTATAGATGACCTTTCAGACAGTGGAGTTATTGACTACAAATTGCTTGCAAATTACTTTAAAACACCTTCTAGCCTCATTGCCATCACAAATCTTTCCTCTGAGAGTCTCAAAAAGCTATTTTGATTTTGGAATGATGTAGCCTTGTGATGGTCCAGGTTGGCTCCATTGTCCCTGACAGCATGAACCTTGAACCGTGAATAGTCATAGACAGAGAATGAGCCAAACAAATGAGGACATACACACAATCAGGAAGAGGTAGGTACAAGTTCTTTGTGCTTTTACAGTATATAAACCAAAGTCAGGGGTTCAGATCCCCATAGTGATAAAACATGCAGTGTTTTTTCCAATAAAGTCAATAAATAAATAATCCATAAAATCAGGTGTCCAGTGGAGGTTAAAATCCTATAAGCAATAAATAATTCTTTAAAATTAGGTTAAAATTCCCAAAAATAGTATGCTTCAAAAAAACAAACGAGCCACAGTGCCTCCCTCTAAAAACTGATGTCCCATCTGCTTACCCCAGACGGGATACTGCACTTAGAGGAAACATCCTTCCAAAAGGCACAGCCAACCTTCAATCAGGGGCTTGAGTCCCTGCCGTCACTGTGGGCTCCCAGCAGGGCACCTTTGACTGTCGCTGCCACTCCTTGGCCTTACGCAGGAGCCCTCTTCGAGCACTGGCCACACACTCCTCCACAGGGTTTACTTTCCTGGATGCCTACTTACTCAGTACTGTGTTGGCTCCTCTACTTCGTTCTCTGCCCTCACCAGCTTCACTTTAACTTAACATCTGGATCTTTTCTCCTTTCTTTGTTTTTCTATCATTTTATCTTTCCATTGCCCTCCTACAACACAGGGTTCTAATGGTTATAGTAGTAGAAATGCATGCAAAGCTCACATTTTGAAAGAATCAACTGTGAAACAAACAGTCCATTGAATTTTCATGAATAGTTTTGCATAATCAGTATGGCATGTGATTTGTCAATGTTGTTTCTTAAAATTAGATTGCATTTATCTATCAGTATTGTTGAAGTGACAAACTAATATCATTTTTTCCAATATGTAAAAAAAGCACATTTTTTCATATGATGTACTGTACCTACTTTTTTTATAAAAATATAAACAATACAATTTAAAGAGCTGCATTTTTTTTTCGTTTAATGATATCTTGCACGCATGTTTGGGTTTTGGGATTCTCAAAAGTGTTGTACTTTTCAGATTCTACATTATTGCACTAAGGAATACAGACACAATATTATTTTACTAAAGAAAAGAGAAGAAACTGAAAGTACAGACAAGAATGACACGTCATCCTGGGTTTGACTTTGTATTAAATAAAAACATTCCAAAATTTGATTATAATTAGGACATTTTACTATACATTATTTTTCTTTCTAAATTCTGTGAAACATCTGTTAATATTTATTTCATTTTTGACCTAACTTTTTAAGCTTAAAGGAATTAATATAATGATTAATTTCTGATGACAAATATTCATTTTGAGAACAGGAACTTTATCATATATTGATGTGTTGCTTACATAATAGCAACATCGCATATGCCGTATAGTAAAGATTCTCAAGTTTCAACCACCTTAATGTTGTATTTTATCCGCTGAATTATCCTAATGTTTCTTGCTTACTACTGAAATATTGATGCAGCTATTTTCCTTATTTCTAGGTTATTTACTAGAACCACTGTAAGCCAGCAAGTAAGCAAGCAAGTGTTCAATTACAGAGAATTTTTACTTTCAATAATCCCATAAGCACATTCCTATTTTTGCTTCATGAAAAAATTCTGCCTATGTTTTATTTCAGAAATATGTTATTGCAGCAATATACGGCAATTCAGGAAAGGGCACTCTCAAATATTTCATCTTTAGTGCATAATAGCAAGTGCTACATTACATATTTTAAATTGTGAGGAAAGCACATACTTAATAAATATTTTGTCGTTTGCTTTCATTTCTATGAGATATTACGTTTTTCTATTTCTTGCTGTTTTAATTTTTATTTCTTTTTCATGGGCACCTCCATTTTGTCTTGAAGGGATGCACCTTGTTGCCTGGCAACATAAGGTGAGCAAGTGATGCGCTTGATATCAGTTCAGCTCCAGTATACAAAGAGAGAAACATGCAAACTGAAACGTATGAACTTCAGCTAACAAAAACACGATATTTGCAAGAGACGTAGTACTCAAGCAAACAAAACCTCATAGGGAAAGGAATTCTAGTTTGAACTTTATTTTGTGTGATAAAGACTTTAAGTTTGGTATTGTTCCAGCAATGTCTTCAAAGATAAATATGACTCCTCTGTACTGAAAGGTGCTTGCGTTCTTGACTATTTTTCTGTTCTGCCTTTACCTCAAGATATTTAAAATCACTGCTACTCACAAATAATTAAAATATTGTTCTTTGGGACTACAGCATTCTCACTGAACCTAAAGAAGTACAGCAAAAGTTATAATTGAAGGGACTGAATTTGAATTTGCCTATTTAAAACATTGTAACAAATACGAAAACAACTAATCTTATAAGCTGAAAAAATCAAACATTTCTTATATAATCAAATTAATTGATTTGAATAAAAATAAACCCACTTAACACCTAACATATATTTATTAATTAATAATTTCCTTATATAATAGATTTTGTAAAAATGTTTGTAGTTTATTGAAGCCTAAGATATTATTTTTTGGCAAGTATGAGCATTTAAGCATTTTGTCTACACCTCAAATGCTCATGAGTTTTGTCTGTCTACCCTTGCCTTTAGCAAATGAAACAAAAGTCACTGAAGTGTTTGAATCCATTGATAAGACTTCTTTTTTTCTTTCAATGGCAAAAACAATCCAATACTGTAAAGAAATCTGTGGCCCTCATGAAAGTGTCTGCAATTTATTGTTCCTCATCATTTTGATTTCTGTTCCTCTCTGTTTTACCCTCTTATCCCTCGTGTTATAGTGGTAATAAAATGTGTTATGAACTTTTATAATTACTTTTCAGATAGGGTTATTAATTTCTATTTAATTATTTGAGGTCAGGAGAATTACTGAAAAGTCACCCAGTTAAGAAGTATCTCTTAACATTTGCATATTTATGTCTAAAATAAAAGTAAATATGCAGTATTTCTCCATCTCTTCTACTTTAAGAGTGTAACTTCACACTTTTTAGTTTTACCTTAGCAACAAGAAACTTTTGATGTGTGTTCACATGAAAACTGTGTATTGTATCTTTTCTCTAAGTATTATTACTTTTTGTGCCTTAGCAAATAATGTTCCTCAGTCATGAGGAACCTTAGAGAAGTAAATGCTGATTTCTTACATTAGTTCCTAAGTATTGACTCACATCTAAAGGAAACCTAAAATCCATTTGACACAATTTCAATATGGCATGTCTGAATGGACATACAGCCTCTGACAGTTGAAAACAGAGCAATTTCCCATCAAAGCAAAATCGAATTACCAATGGTATATCTTTCTTGTTCTAAGAACAAAATAAACTGCCATAATAGGTGCCCAATATAATTTTGTTATTTCATGTCTTTCATTGTCATGAGATTTACCGTTTAATTTAATATCCTGTCATTTGAAATACTGTAGTAAAGAGATCAATTCAGAAATAGGATTTGTATGCATATTATTATATTTAGACAAATACATTGTAATGGAAAAAGTAAAAAGAAATGAAATATAAGCATATATCTTAGAAGATATGGTATAATTTATATTATATTGTAAAGTGATTTGGAATATAAAGAGTATCTAAGTCCTTCAGACCTTTAAGCAACCAACTGCACAACTAGATCTATGCCCCTTACCCCTAGGAAATGTATCGAGCTCTGCGAAGAAAATGACACAGGATCAAAAGGTTTGGGAAATTGGAGACCCCTGTTAAACAATGGGTGCTGGTATGCCAGTAAAACACTGTTGATGAGCTTTGATCCTCAATAAAACTTGCTCTGCAGTCGAAAAACAGATGCACTGCACAGTTAAAATTGCTGCACTATTCGCAGGACCGCGAGCAGGAGGGAAAGATGGACTGAGTCTAAGCAGCTGATGTTGTATCTGTGGACACTTTGTGACTGAAGACAGAGAAGAAAATTAAAATTAGTAAAAACCTTTTATTGATACATACCAGACAAGGGTAAAATGACAGAGAAACACAGTCCTAGGACACCGCACTTCATCTGCCTCGAGCGCAGATGTCCTTGCTCTTTTATACCTTTCTAGTCTCCTGATCGTTGACCACGTAAGCAATAAAAATAGCGTCCTGACTCATTTTGTATTATTCCAATTGGTAAAGTCCTTACCCTAAAGGTATATTTTCTTGTCACACACATCATTGAAAGAAAACTTCCAGAAAGTATACATGCTTTTTGTCACGTACGCAAAACACAAACAAGTTTGATCATTCTGTTCTATTTTCTGTACTTACACACATACATTTTGTTCAATTACATCATTTTATGTTTTTACACTCCTCCCTTTTTGAACAAAATGATGTGGGCAATATATAATTAAATTGAAATGGTTGATGAAGGGGAAGGGGGGGGGAAAGGGGATGGGGAGGAGAAAATGGAAGAAGCTATACGAGACATGTGCTCCTCATGTAGCATATATGCCCTTTCCATAGAGGCAGTAAAGTACTTAGATAGAGATCACCACCCATCCTTGGGTAGCCTGAGAGAGTGCGGGTAACAGTCAGCAGAAAAAGTATTTTTAAGATAGCCATTTCTTGCAATGCGATGCGTGGATCCAGGCAGGCAGTCCTTCAACTTTCACGGCATGTGGTGTGGATAGAAGAATTTGGAATGGTCCTCTCCACCTAGGCTGATGCCAGTGTTTCCTCCGAGTATCTCGAACCAGGATCCAGGTGCCCAAGGGAATTGGTAAATCCTTGGAAAGGGGGCTGGTCCTCCAGGCTTGATTAACCTGCTGGTGGACTTCCTTCAACGAGGTTCGGAGACCTGCAAGACTAGAGAGAAGATCATTGTCCACAGTATGCAAATTCACATTTCCTACAACCATGCCAATGGGCATGGGACGTCCGGTCAGAATCTCAAACGGCGATAGTCCCAGTTGTCGGTGTGTCCGTCCCCTTAGTCCCATTAAAGCTAAGGGTAGTGCATCCGGCCATGATAAATTAGTTTGTTCACAAATTTTTGCGAGTTTAGCTTTTAAAGTGCCATTGCATCGTTCTACGATGCCTCCGCTTTGGGGATGGTATTTACAATAATGGTGCACATTAATTTGGAGCCAGGTGGTTAATTCATTTATAACGGAGTTCACAAAATGAGTGCCATTATCTGTTTGTAACTTTTGAGGGATACCCCATCTTGGAATAATCTCTTTAATTAGTGCTTTAGCTACTGTTTTGGCATCGTTGTTTTTTGAAGGGAAAGCCTCTACCCATCGGGAGAACACATCGACAATCACAAGACAATATCGGTACCCTTTAGACGGGGTTAGTTCAATGAAATCCATTTGGAGGTGTTCAAACGGACCCATTGGATTAGGGGTAACGGCGGGACTTACCTGGGTACCTTTTCCCACATTAAACTTTTGACATATTGCACAGCGTCTGCAAAATTGCTCTGCATATGTAGAGAAACCTACAGCTTCCCAATGTTTTTCAACATCTCGAACCATGGCATCTCTACCTGCGTGATCGAGGCCATGGGCGATTTTTGCCATTCCTGGGAAAGAGGCTTTTGGGAGAAAAGGTTTGTTAGTGTGTTTATGAGTCCAGACTCCATCAGAGAGGGACCCTTCTTTGGACCATTTTCTCCTTTCGATATCCGTGGCTGCACTCTGTAAAGAAATAATTTGATCATCAGGGTCCTGGTCATTTCTCTGTTGGAATAAAGAAATTGGTGTGTTATATGCAGCCTCTTTAGCAAAGTGGTCAGCTAATTCATTTCCTTTGCTAACAGGATCCTGTTTTCCTGTGTGAGCTTGACATTTAACAATCGCTAGCTTCGATGGTTTGGTTATAGCTTCTAAAAGGGATTCGATCAATTTCTGATGTTGGATGGGTTTGCCAGTACTGGTCTTAAATCCCCTTAGTTTCCATAGTGCTCCATGATCATGGCAGACTCCAAAAGCATACCTGGAATCCGTATAAATTGTTACGATCTTCCCTTCGGACAGCTGACATGCTCGAGTGAGTGCTACGAGTTCAGCTGCTTGTGCACTCAAGCTTGATGAAATTCGATTTGCTTCCAGCAGGCGGTCCCCTTGGACCACTGCATAACTGGTTGAGGGTGCTCCATTTTTCAATCGCAAGGAACATCCATCCACAAAAATCATTTCTCCAGTTTCTAAAGGTGTTTCCTGTAGATCTACTCTAGGTTTTACAACCTTTGCTATTTCGTCATGGCAATTATGTGGTTCTCCTTCGTTGTTAATTGGGAGAAGAGTGGCTGGATTTAAAGTGGAGCATCTTTCAATTGTAACATTTGACAAAGTACAGAGTACATTCTGATAGTGTATTGCCCTAGCAGTAGTGAGATGTGAAGTTTTGGCTTGTACTAGGATAGAATGTACAGCGTGAGGCACTTTAACTGTTAGGGGGCTCATGAGAACTACATCCGTGCTTGCTAATACAGCTTCTGTTGTTGCAGCCACAGCACGAAGACACGGAGGAAGTGCTGCAGCCACTGGATCCAGTTTTTTAGAAAAATAAGCCACCGGTCTTTGTTTATCTCCATGTTGTTGCGTCAGTACTGCATTCATAAATCCCTGCTTTTCGTCCACGAACAAAGTGAATGGACGAGAATGATCAGGCAAACCAAGCGCGGGCGCAGATAGAAGAGCAGTTTTGAGGTCACAGAGAGCCTTCTCAGCCTGTTCATTCCATTGGACCTGGCCAGAAAGGGGGATGCCAGGAGTATTAGCCAATTGTTGCAACGGCTGTGCTCTTTCAGTAAAATTTAGAACCCACTGTCTGCAGTAGCCCAGAATACCTAAAACAGACATAACCTGTTGTTTTGTGACCGGTCTAGGAAGATTTTGGATGGTTGTAATGCGATCGCTAGAGAGAGCTCTTGTTCCATACGTAATGTCATGACCTAGATATTTTACAGTTGTTTTGATTAGCTGCAGCTTAACTTTAGAAACTTTATGGCCATTGTCCCCCAAAAACAGCAACAATTTCTGGGTATCTTTTGTACAATCTTCTTCCGTAGCGCTACATATCATTTCCATCTACATACTGTATCCTGTCCGGCCAAAAGCCTTCTAAATTTTGGGCAAGAGCTTGTCCATAAACACAAGGGGCTTCAATGTATCCCTGAGGCATGACGGTCCATGTCCAACGGCGGTACCGCGTTTGACGAGATCGGAATGTACGGCGGAGATGCCAGCCTCTGCTTCGGGAGACAGAGGATATTGGGCACGGTGCAGGCGGAAGGAGGATTTCGGGTGGATCACCAGAGGCTCACAATGGGCTATCCTTCCATAATCATTCTTTCCCTGGGACCATAGTGAATCAGGGAGCATAGAGAGCCAAGAAGGGAAAGTGATTTGCAATGAACAAGCAAAAGAGGAAGGACGGCACAAAGCCCGATGTACTAAAAAATCAGTTTGAAACACCACTTTAGTTATTAAACGGTCAGGAGTATCAAAAATACCCGGAGTAACTTGTAACCAGTCTGTTCTTTCAAGGCATTTTTCTACCCATGGTCCTATTTCCCCCCATTTAACAGTGCGTGATTTAGCTAAGGAAATATGAGGCACTGTGCCGCCAAGATAATATATGTGCTGTGAGCATGTAAGATGAACAGAAGCAGCTGCCTTTGTGGATGAAATAAAAACACAGGAGATGTGAAGGGTTTCAGGGCGAGTACCAGAAGTAAGGAAAGATTCTAGCCAGGGGGTGTCTACTTCTATAGGGAAGTATTGGGCAGTACAGTGTAAAATGTCAGGGGCCTGTAAATTGGGAAAGAGACAAGGGGAAAAAGAGTGTAGGGCTTTGAGGAGAATGGTGTGTGGGGAAATATCTAAAGTCCATGCTGCAAAAGAGGGTTTGGGGTAAGGGGTAATTTGACACAACAACTTGGGGGTTGAACAGAAAAAACCTTTGTCAGTCATAGAAATAGAAAGAGAAAGTTTTGTCATGAGATCTCTTCCTAAAAGGTTAACTGGACAGAGCTGATTCAAAAGAAAACGATGCAGTAAGGTATGTCCGCCAGGACGTGACTGGACTTGAAGAGGTTTTGATACTTGAAGAAGGTGAGGTTGTCCAGAAGCAGTAAGCACAGTAACAGTCTCGTTCGAGGCAGGGACCTTTGCCAGCGAGAGGGTAGATCGAGTGGCACCAGTGTCGATTAGGAAAATAGTCTCAGTGCCATCAACGAACAATGTCAGTAAAGGATCAGTCTCTGAATTATGGGTGAGCAAAGGTAGTTGAAAAGAGTGGCTGGAGGTCCCTGCGTTTTCCTATGGCCAGTATTGTTGGTCAGGGGTGTCAGAAAAAACAGGTGGAATAGGGGAGGTGGGGGCTGTTGCTGTCTGTGAGGGCACTCCCGACGAAAATGTCCAGTTTCACCACAGGCGTAGCAAGAGTAGGAATTAACATTGGAATTAAAGGGAGAGGGAATAAAAGGATTCTTATTGTGGTCAACAGGAGGAGCTCTAAAACCACCTCGTCCTCTTCCTCGTCCTCGTCCCCTTCCTCTAAGGCCATATCCTCGGCCTCGGTCAGGAGTATTCCTGGTATAATAGTTCATCTGTGCTGCCAATAATTTGGCATGAGAGTCCGATTCCTTCTGCTTAGTTTGTTTTTCGGCATGTTCAGCATGTCGTTTGACTTCATCAAACGCGGCACTTTCCCACTCAATACAGGAAGTGCGGACCTTGTTTTGTATATCAAGGCGCAAACCGGAAACAAAAGGTGGAACTGCAGCTCGGGTACGGTCATCAACATTTTCCAAGCCCGAGTGATTAGCCATAAGGTCTTGAATCCTATGTGCCCATTCATCAACCGTCTCGTCTCTCTTTTGTTTTGCAGCAGAAATAAGGGACCAGTCCGTTCCTTTTTTATATTTTTCTGCAATATTTTGTCTCAACGCCTCCCATTGTGGGTTAAATTCGCCTTCTCCACCTATCCCGTCCTCGAGTTAAAGCTGGGTTCCATACCCATGGAACGTCATTGCGGACACCCCTGCTAACAGTGGCCCATGTGGTCCCAAGCTTTCGATGAAGTACCTGGGTCCATTCAGCAGCGTTAGGCTTATACATGCTATCTAACTGATCAAGTTGTTCAACAAATTTTAGTCCTCCTACTTCCTTTGGATCTGGAAGTGCATTCACGACATCCTTTAGTTCTTGGATGTCCCAGTTCCGATTTATCATAACTGTTGTGGGATTTTGGGGTCCGGCTGGATGGGCAGGGTTATAATGAGGATTGGGAACTTCTATTAAAGGGCAAGTAAGTAAAGGTGAAGGATCAGAAGAGAAAAAAGTTGGAGCTGGTTTGTGAGTGGAGGTTTGGAGACGGGGGTTTGTCTAGTACAGGGTGGGTCATCACGATGGGTAGAGGGGTCATAGTGATCTGTGCCTGGGGGATCATCAGGGGAAACTTCTGCTAGTTGTAGTGCAGGGGGGGGCAGTCGGAATGGGGGATAGAGGAGGGGATAATGGAGGTGCCTGAGGTTGGTACTGAGGAGGGGAAAAAATAATAGGATAAAGGGGGTCTTTATTTGGATTATTCTTCCTTTTCCTCCCATCTGCCTGTGGTTCAGTGCCTGTCTGAACTTTCTGTAATGTAATTAGTAATTCCTCTTTCTCCTTTTTAGCCTTTCCCTCATTTGCCCGCAACAATTCATTCTGTTTCTGTACTGCTTCTAAATTTCTGTCTTTTATTACTAATTCCCATCTATCGAACATATCCATTCGATACGGTCCACTATTATAACAACCCTGCTTATTCCTACACAGGATCTTCCTGACTTCCTGTATTTCACTTGCATCTCCTGTCCCCTCTATCGGCCAACGCCCACCACTCTGTCTATTCCATTTCTTACATGCCTTCTTGAAATCTAAACCTGTCTTCTTTTCTATAAATTTCCTAGGAGACCCATTTTTACGGGGCGTCTGTTGATCCTCCGAAAATAATTCTTCCAGCATTAATGATTTTGATCCCCCTGTGCGGCGATTAACAGGCTTACTGTTATAAGTTCCCATTATGTCCCCTTGCTCTTCCCGGGTCCTGTATTTAATTTTCCAACTATATACTGATTCGCCTAATCCCTTGTACGTATGAATCAGCGAGGTATTAAGTGTGCCACTCACTGTTCCCTTACTGTTCCCTTCTTTTTTCCCAAGGGAAGACACCTAACTATCGGTCCTGTCCCAGTTCCCAGGAGAACACGGTATTGTTGCTATTAGTATGTAGATTTATTTATTCCGTCCTAACAGCAATCCTGCAATCTGTGCTCTTTTCTGTTTATGTTTCCATACATATATATACCACCCCGTTACTCGTCCAGTTAGCCTGTCCGCTCACATCCCCGGATTCCAGCTCAGGTGACTTCGTGTCCGATTCGGTTCAGCAGAATACTACATCAATACGTCCAGCCGAGTCTAGGATATGGGTGAGGCCAGTATCCTTTCGTCAGACCTTTCGTATGCGTCAAACTGCTTGGGTCAAGTCTCCATCACCTTAAGCAACCCGTTGAGATATGAGTATGACTAGACGGTCAACAGGAAACTCGCCCTCCCGTAATTTAGAAAATAAAAAAAATGTTCGGAAATTCCCCGGTGCTTACCCCAGCCTGGAAGTGTGCAAGCTCTGTCTGGAAATCCGTTCATTCACCGTGGATGTAGCAAAGAGGAGACCAGGGGCTCCTCACGCAAGAACTGTTTCAGGACAGGGCAGTCCTAACTTTTGCCGGAGCTGCATGCTCTGCTGCCGGAGCGCTCAAGTTGACGGCAGTCCGCTGGTAAGACGGATCACTGAAATGGTCTCGCTGGAGGAGTCGACCGGCCGTCTCTTGCCCCACGTCCGGGCGCCAAAAACTGTGGACACTTTGTGACTGAAGACAGAGAAGAAAATTAAAATTAGTAAAAACCTTTTATTGATACATACCAGACAAGGGTAAAATGACAGAGAAACACAGTCCTAGGACACCGCACTTCATCTGCCTCGAGCGCAGATGTCCTTGCTCTTTTATACCTTTCTAGTCTCCTGATCGTTGACCACGTAAGCAATAAAAATAGCGTCCTGACTCATTTTGTATTATTCCAATTGGTAAAGTCCTTACCCTAAAGGTATATTTTCTTGTCACACACATCATTGAAAGAAAACTTCCAGAAAGTATACATGCTTTTTGTCACGTACGCAAAACACAAACAAGTTTGATCATTCTGTTCTATTTTCTGTACTTACACACATACATTTTGTTCAATTACATCATTTTATGTTTTTACATATCCAATTCAGTCCCCCTTATCCCCCCTGGCAAAAATGCCAATCAAACCTCTAAAAAAGTGGTGTTTCAGGGCTTGCACAGAATTCAATACCAAACCTCACCTTTCTCTATGAATCATTGCAAGGTACAAATTCCACTCTTTTAAAAAAACTTATTCACCTTCACAAACACTCCTCCTACATCACGGCTCATTCACAGGTGACAACTGCATGTGCAATGCTTGATTCTTTTCATTTTACAGGAGTACTAACTAATAAATGACCAACAAATGACAGCGCACTGCAAGACACCGACTGCACCATGACAAGTCAGACAACACACGTCACTCAATTTTGGTAAATTGCAATGTATCCTTGATCTTTATTGCTTCCCCTGAAATGCCATCTTGCAGCCCTTGGGGATGCAGACACCCCAGGTTGGGAACTCCTGAAGAAGAGTTAGAGAGCTCTGGCTACTAAATGTTATATAAATTAAGGCACCTTTCAGCACAGGTATTTTTTTAATTAAGAGGGTCGCTAAAGTATCGTAGGCTTAATTTCTCTCTTACATGCATAAGTCTGAAGGGGTATGACACTAAAATTATATAAATATACTATATATATATATAAAATCCTAGGCCTAAGCATGACGTTTTTATGTCACTTTTTTTTCACACTTTAAATCGGACTAATTTTAAAACCTACATATATATGTTTGGTATCATTCTTTTCAGAATTTATCGAACTTTAATGTGATGATGTTAGATTTTCAGATTCTTGTTCTGTTTTTAAATTATAAACTAAAAAATATCAAGAACTCACGTCCCGCGAGACAAGACTTTATGCCAAAAGATTTAACCACACCCGGGGTTGGAAATAAAAGACAAAGAGTAGGACAGCTGCTGTACAGGCTTTTAAATGTTCGAAGCACCGCACAAGATGCAGATCACACAGCACGGCAGCAGCAGCAATCCAGCAGCTGATCAAGCAAAGAGGAGGTAAAAAAAAAAAACTGTATTTGTTTCCCATCATTGTTTCACCATAACAGGGGGTTTCGGAGGAGTGACCGCATCTCCTTGGGGTGCGTTCAGTCCTGCTCTTCACAATGCGAGCGGCAGAGATGTGAAGTGGCTGGCGCATAGCGCAGGTTGGCAAGCGAAGCGACCAGGGGGGGACCCCCTAATAATAAAAATAAAAAGAATATGATTTTATTATGCTTAAATAGTTGCAATAATAAAATATATTTTCAGTCCCACCTAATCCAGTTCAGGGATGGACACACAGCAGGAGCCAACACTGTATAGGGCACCAGTCCAACACAATACCCATTTGAACAGGGTCAATTTGGAATAACTGACCAAGTCAATCACCTAACTCACACATCTTTGAAAATACAGAAGGAAAAAAAAGATGCGGACACAGAGAAATTCATATCTCCATATGTTCTTAAATCCGATTGAGAGCATGTGCTGATAGAACGTTGCCACCTGGATTTGGGACCTGAGTGCAGCGGGTGACACTTCAGCACCTATAGTGCAAAATGCTGCATTAATGCAGCAGCAGTTCAAACTACTGCAACTCTCTGTTAACCACTCTGTGTTCTAATTTACTTCTGTATATATAATTGAAAGGGTCGTGAGACACTATTTAGTAGTAAATGACAAACTCCTTTGTCGATTACTTATTATGAGTGCATTGACAACTAGAAAGTAGAATACTAACCATTAACCTTAAACTGAGGATAGAATGTTTGAAAAAAACTTTCTTCTCTTTCAAACACAACTTTATGGAGGCCTCCAGAGTAAAAATGACTTGAGAGCCACTTGGTCAAAAAATGAAACATTTAGGAGCCAAATTGCTTTGTAGTTAGCAAATTAAAAGATCAAAACAGTTCATATTAACATACTGTAAAAAACCTCACTATATCCTTTCATCTGTGTCTGTAGGTCTGCATTCCACCATTTGTAGATCCAGGAAAACCTGCAATTGCTGTTGAACAAGAATTGCAATGCATTTTTGCTTTTCTTTATTGTACCATAGCCAGGTAATACCAGTAGCCATGATGTTTTACAGTTTCTAGTAGTTGGCATTATCAGTGTATATTAATTCTCAGCTTGTAATTCACTTGTTGTGTTGTTGAGCAACTAATTTAACACAATTATCAGAATAGCAATTTTGAAATGAGATGAAGAAGTTTGAAAATTGTCTAAAATTTAGTATTTTGCCGTTATGGCAAGTGAATATATGCACCTGATTCAACAAAGTTGTTTATTTCATCACTGATTAAATGGTTAGTGAAGTCAGCCTAGAATGAGTTAGGGATTGGCAAGGAAGTATTAGAAAGAAAGAAAGAAAGAAAGAAAGAAAGAAAGAAAGAAAGAAAGAAAGAAAGAAAGAAAGAAAGAAAGAATCAATCCCTGGATCCCTATTTATGAGATGTGTCACAAATGTTTATTTATTTTTAATAAATGTCAATTTTATAATTTAATACAAAGCCAAATCTTATACAAAGCTGCTAAACACCACAGGCGTACCCAGCAATAGCAGCACAATACAAAAGCCAACTTTGGATGTGTTTTCAAACATGGTGTTATATCTATCAGAATCTCAGCAGAATCCACCACCTAAGCAACATCATGCTTATAATTTTGCACATGGTTGTATCACTGTTACTGCTTGATTTACATCATTGGAATAGTTCATCACAATTTAATTGAATTATAAATGATACTCAAAAGAAATGTCTGAGAAACATTTTAAATTTAGGTAAAATTATGTTACAACAATTAAAAAAAAAAGTTGAGAAGACGGAATCTGCACCAAATTAGCCAAAGAGTAGGAAAACAGACCCCATATTAAAGCCCCCTAACATTCTGGCCAAAGTTGTGATTGCGACATAAAACCTGTCAATCCCAATGCTCACCAGTGTGCTAGACTGTAAATTGTTTATGTATTCAAATAAGACATTGGTACATCCCAGTGTGTATACCTGGTATAGACAGAAATGTGGGCATTGCAAATGCATTGAAGTGTTTGTTCTTAAAGTTTGACTGAGAGAATCGAATACTCATGCAGTCAGCGTAGTCAGGTTTTTGATTTTTGCAGTGCATTTTGTTCACCCAAAATATGTTTGTAGGGGCAGAATATTTTTTTAAAGCTTTGCAAATTCTGTGTTTGGGATGGGAGTGCAGATAGCCAGCCTTAACATTTTAAGTGACTGGATTAACTGATGACCATTCACTTTTTTGAGTTTGCATGTACTGCCAATGAGTGGATTGTTTTATTTTTGGCTTTCCTTGTACATCTTAAAGATGCAAGTTGGGTTAATTTTGTACTCTAAATTGGACTGACATGGTAGTGTGGAGAATTGGGCCCAATGATGGATTGAAGGCCCAACCTTGTGTGTTTGATCCATGAATATGATATTGTTGTGATAGGTTTCTAACTCTCCACAGCCCTTAATTGGGCTCTGAAAATTGTTGAATGGATGTACATTATGAATACAACTTGTTGTTGACTGCACTTGCAGATATAAGTTTTAGTGATGATTAAGTCTGTGCATTGATGTCTGCAAGTATGCAGACAACAATGGCATTATAAAATACATAAAAAGTGTGCCCATATTTGTAAATAAATATATAGTATTAAATTGACAATTATGGAAGAAATTTAAAACTCAGGTAAATATTTTGATAGTCCAGAAACGATAATGATAAAAAGAGTCAACTCATCATACTGCATGAATGGGTATTATGCAATATTGGAAAAGGAAAAACACTAACATTGAAGATAATCAGCATCTTAAAAATGAAATCTTAAGCTAAATTACCACTACCTAAACATTTTCTATAAGCATATATTTAGCAAAACTGCTGAAGGTACCATTTAAAGTCTTAAATACTGATATTTAGGTGTGTGCTGAGCTGACAACTTTATAAACCCATGCAAATTGGTTTAGCTATGAGACTGCAAAACTGCTGCCGCTGCAGCAAAGAAAGACATATAAAAATGAATCATAAATATTTCATAAAACATTTACATATTTTCTGAACATTTAGGATTTTTTTAAATGGCACCAATATGCTCAGGAAATACATTAACTGTATCTTGCATAGCACGGGGAAGAACTGTACCAGAAGCATTCATTCAGTCATTCAATTCCCACATTCCAAAGTGTCTCAAGGCAATAGCATCAATTTAATTTATGTCTACTAATAAATATAAAAGTTTTCTGTCAGCTAATAACATAAATAAAGTTGTTTGGTGAATGTTAGCACTTTACAACAATCATCAGATTTGTAAAATTACTTAAAAACCTAGCAAGTAGTATTTACATGAAAAACTACATACATATAAATGAAATAAAACTGACACAATTCATTATTTTTCAAGTGAATGACAGCTTTAATTAAAGAAGAGGAAAGTAATGTCAACGATATTTAGAAGTATTGCTTTGTCATCAATGACTGTTCTTAGTACAGCTGGTGGAGATTATAATCAACAGCAGGTGTATTTATCACAAATGTCATATACACACATAGGCTCATACCTGTAAGCTGCTGAAAATCATGATTTGTTTATTCTTTGATTTAAGAAGAGGCCACTTTACACTAAAAATGCAAGTTGTTTTGAGCAGATGTATTGTTTTCCTTGACTTTTTTGTTTTAAATAACATAATACATGTTGGAAATCTCAAAGCTGTTAATGTAAAGTTCACAGTTTTGCTGTATTTTTTAATCACAAAATTAATGATCTTAGAAATAATATAGTACAATCCCCCCATACTGATCCTGTTAAACCCAGGTATTCCATTTTAAGCAAATTTAATGCTTTCACCAGGATAGATTTACCCTGAGACCCACCAGCTGTGTCCTCGACCCAATACCAACAAGTTTTTTCAAAAAAGTATCTGATGTGCTAGCTGAGAGTGTTCTTGTCATAGTAAATTCATCATTAGATATGGGGGTTTTCCCAGACTGCCTTAAGACTGCTGTTGTTAAACCCCTGCTCAAGAAAAATAATCTCAACTCCTCTGTTTTTGAACATTTTAAACCTATTTCTAACCTGCCTTTCTTAAATAATATCCTAGAAAAGGCAGACATTATGCAGCTAAATTATCACCTGAATAAACATTCTGTTCTTGACAAGTTTCAGTCAGGTTTAAGAACAAATCACAGTACGGAAACTGCACTCGTTAAAGTAGTAAATGACTTGCGGGTAAATGCAGATAGAGGTTGTTTATCTGTTCTCATCCTCTTACATCTGAGTGCCGCTTTTGATACAATTGATCACAATATTCTTAGAAATCGCCTTAGTCAGCGGGGGTGGGCTTCTCTGCCAGTGTCTTAAATTGGTTTGAGTCTTACTTAACAGGTAGAAAATTCTTTGTTAGTTATGGTAATTATACCTCGAAGACACATGATATTCTAATGGTGGTCGACAAGGATCTATCCTGGGTCCACTGCTCTTTTCAATCTACATGCTTCCATTTGGTCAGATTATTTTAAGGCATAACGTGAGCTACCACAGATATGCTGACGACACAGTATTTATCAATAGCACCTGATGACTCCGACTCTCTTGTCTCACTGACACAATGTCTTACTTGTGTTTCTGAATGGATGAGTAGTAATTTTCTGAAACTAAATAATGAGAAATCTGAAACCTTAGTGATTGGCAAAAATGGATATAATGAGGATATTAGAAATAAACTTGATCCATTAGGCTTAAAAGTCAAGACAGGGGTAAAGAATTTAGGGGTAATTATTGACTCTGACCTAAATTTTAAATCACATATTAATCAGATTACTAGGACAGCATTTTTTCACTTAAGAAATATAGCAACAGTTAGATCCCTTATAACTTTGCAAGATGCTGAAAAATTATTTTTGTTTTTAGTCGACTAGATTACTGTAACGCACTCCTGTCAGGACTACCCAAAAAAGACATCAATCAACTGCAACTCTTACAGAATGCAGGTGTCAGAGTCTTAACTAGGAAAAGAAAATTCGAGCACATCTCTCCAGTTCTGATGTCACTACATTGGTTACCCGTGCCATTTAGAATTGACTATAAAATACTGCTTATGGTTTACAAAGCCTTAAATAATTGTGCTCATTCCTATACTGTATTTCAGAATCCCTTCTACTTTACACTCCAAATTAGATCTTCAAATGAGTGTCTACTTATAATTCCAAGAGCTAAACTTAAAAGAAGTGGTGAGGCAGCCTCCTGCTGTTATGCACATAAAATCAGGAATAGTTTACCAATAGAAATTCACCAGGCTAATACACTGGAGCACTTTAAAAAAAACTGCTAAAAACATATTATTTTAACATGGCTTTCTCATACCTTCATTTTAGCTTAACCCTGATATTCTATATATGCATTTAATTATCTTTTTTTTTCATGGCTCTGAAATCCATACTAACCCCTACTTTCTCTGCTGTTCTTTTTCCAGTTTTATGTGGTGGCGATCTGCACCACCACCACCCAATCAAAGCACCGTGTAGTCCCTACATTGATGGATTGAAGCCCAGATGTCCACATGACCATCATTGTCTTAAGTCTTCCATGTAAAGCCTGAAAACCATGAGGAGTGATTTAGATCATTTATGTTAGGTAGAATGCCTAGAGGGGGCTGGGTGGTCTCATGGCCTCGGAACCCCTGCAGATTTTATTTTTGCTCCAGCCCTTTGGAGTTTTTGTTTTTGTTTTTTCTGTCCTCCCTTACCTTCGAACCTTACTTTATTCTTTGTTAATTAGTATTGCCTAATTTTATTTTTATATTTTTTCTTTTTTCTTTCTTCATCTTGTAAAGCACTTTGAGCTACATCATTTGTAATAAAACATGCTGTATAAATAAATATTGTTGTTGTTTTGATAGGTTTAATAAAATTCTCCTTTTGGTAAAATTCAAGATACTACCTAAATTTAACTAAATGCCAGTGCTAAATTCCATAGAATTGTCAATTCACCCACCAATTTACATTATTGCTCCAATTTTTCTTGCTCCAGTTCCAAAGCATTTCCCTGTAGTGCTAGCATCACAACATCTCACACAGTTGCAACCATAGCTACTATTTAATTAGTCTGCAGGCCTGCGGTGTATCTTTGGCCAGTCTGTGCTCAAAATCCTCATGCTCTTCTCCTCCAATTAGTGAGTTCATGCCCCAGTTTCTTCTTGTTCTGTGGTTGTTTTGTTGTTAGTAAAATCTTTCCAATTAAACAGTTAGCCTTTTAAGGAAAAATAAAAGACACCATCTATTTTACTTTGCTGTTTTCTGGGTTGCCACAATTACTGTATACTATTTTGTGTTGTTGCTTTTATTTTTATATTGTGCCTGCATGTCAGGCTTTGGTGAAATTAATCCAGCAATAACAGCATGCAGACTGACCTCACCAGAGCCACAACCTTAGGAAAACTGGGGCTGTGTGGCAACACTTGGTCACAAGAAAGGTCAAAGTCAGTAACATAGTTAAAAAAATCCTCCAAGAAGCTTGAAAGAATTCACCCAAGCACTACTTATACCAATATACCACATATAGCACATAGTGTTATACAGATTAACTATATTGTACTTTCTTCTAGTCCTTAATCCATATAAGGCTATGTTCACATTACCAGGTTAAAGTGACTCAAATCCATTTCTTTGCATTTAATGTGGTTTTCAGTCCCAGCCTGGTCATCATTTATGTGGAGTTTGCATATTCTCCTTGTGCCTATTTGTGTTGTATTCCTATTTACTTCCACAGTACTCAAAAGAGTATGGCTATGTTCACATTACCAGGCTGAAGTGACACAAATCAGATTTTTTGCCTTAATCTAACACATACATGATGTGTGATCACAGAAATCCAATCTTTTCAAGTCAGATTTGAGTCACTTTCATATGTGGTCCTAGATCAGGTACGTATCTGATTGTGAGATTGGCATTCATGTATTTTTTTTGCCTATATGCATGAGCTGAGCACTGCTGTCATTAGCCAGCACTGGAGGATTGGCATAATAACAATGGAGGAGAGCTATAGCTGTGACAGCTGTCACAGTTTCACCACTGCTAACTCCTTTCTTTACCCACACATCTCTTGGTGCAGCAGTGCCAGCAATAGCATAAAACATCAAAAGCTAACCGATTGGCTTCTTTAGCCTCTTCAACCTAATCACGTATAGCTGATAAACTGTTTGCATCGCATTTTGCTCTAGAGGATGGCATACACTAGCTACTACAACATTCATTTTGATGGTTTTAATACCATAAGTCATTTCAGAAATACAAAGTAAGTGGTGAAGTAGATGACTCATGTATAAATGTATCAATCTGCACATACGTGCCATTTCAGAGGACAGATGCAATGCATTCACATTACAGTTAGATACAGGTCACTTGAACTTAGGAATGTGAACCATCAAAACAGGCAAAATCGGAATTTAGCCAATTTTAGCTAAAAAAACCTTTGGCTGACATTATGTATTAGTTTTTAAAGATATTTTTCTATCCTTCTAAAATCTAATAGCTTTACATTTTATGGTTTAACAAGTTTTCACATATTTTAGTTTTTCTCTGATTTACGACTGAATATTGTTCAAGAATGAAAATGTATCAACAATCAGCAGAGGCTTTTAAGTAATACAACTTGGTTTAAAAAAAGAACCACTTTCAAGCTTCAACATACCTTTGTTTAATCTATTTAGTTTTTAAAGCTGTCTGTACTTTCATGTATTTTATTTAAAAAGATGAATATATACAAAGTTCCATTGAGGAAGCCAAAAGACACTGGAAATGTACAAAACTGGACTGCATGCTGGTTAATGGGCAGAAGACAGAGTATACTTAAGAAGAGAATGCTCAACATACAGAGAAGCCATCAGTGCAGTTCCTCAGGGATCTGTGCTAGACTTGTTACCTTTTCTAATTTATAGCAGTATAGTGGAGAGGCCAGGTTGTGCCTTCAATCACTGAGTGACCCTGAGCAAGATACTTAACCAGCCTGTGCTCTAGTCAGGAAAAGTATATTTGTAAACAATTGTATTGTACCATGAAAGTGCAGACCCTGACAGCTTTCGAAAATTGTCTGGATGAGATATCAGGACAACTTAGCTACTAGGGAATCAAGCAACATTCATTAAATGAATAGTCTGTCATTTGCAAAATGCATTAGGCATATTATTTCATGTAAATATTCTGTCGTTTTTGGTTAGCTTTAATTGTTTGTGATGTGTTTAAATGGGATGGAATTTTTTATTTACTTTCAGTTCACAGAAATAGTCATTTTATTTTTTTCCTCAGTCTAAAAAGGCTTATTGTAATGAATTCTTCTGGGTCAAACTATAACGTGTGCTGTGGCAAAAATGTGTTTTAATACAGTGTAGCCTTTTGATTTCTTTTTTTCAACTCACTGGAAATGCTACTCTCGATATTAGAGTTGTATGTTTTTTTAGGTATGTAAGACCCAACACAGAAATACTAGTCTAAGTTTTCTACATAGTTTTCTTAGCAATAATAAGTAAGAATAAATGCAATAAAGGCAAATATATAATGTGAAAGGGACTTGAATGCCTTCATGATATCTCTGACCTGGGAGCAAGTTTCAAGAAGAAAGAATATGTTTTTATTTTATTGACAGTGGTGTTATCTTGGGATTCACCCCTTGGGATTAATAAAGTATCTATCTATCTATCTATCTATCTATCTATCTATCTATCTATCTATCTATCTATCTATCTATCTATCTATCTATCTATCTATCTATCTATCTATCTATCTATCTATCTATCTATCTATCTATCTATCTCTACCACTGTTTAGACAGATAAACAGATACTATTAGACCAAGCCTCTGGTGTATTGTTGCAGTACGTCTGTTGAAGGTGATATACTTGATAATACACACTATTTAGTTTTACTGCTTATGTTTGTCATGCCTTTGAAAGGAGACATTGTACAATGCCTGTGAATTATTTTATGGATAATAATGCAAATTTCACAGAGGGTCATATCAGACAAAAAGAAAGAAACCCATCAGATTTATTTTTGATTAACACAGTTTCCATTGTTTCACAACCTTGAATTACTGTTTACTTCACACATTACAATCACCCTGTGCTGTTGTCTTCAGAAGAATTCAGCCTAAGTCCATTTTCTTGAAATCCATCCCTTTAACCTAATGTCTAGTGTTTCTTTAAAATAGTCATTTTTTTCTTTGTATTTATAGTTAGCCATAAAGTTTAACTAGTGTTCAGTATGGTATGTGTATTCAGTAGCTTTGGCTGCATGTTACCTGCTTATTAATATTATTTTTCCATGTATTATATATATGTATCATTATTTATATTATATTTTAATTATGTATTCTTGTTATTTGTTTTTATCACTATGCTCCATCAATATACACAAAACATATTTCATCAGTTTTTTCCTGAAGAAATACTAAGAAAGTTCCCAGCAGTATGGAATGAAGATGCTATTAAAACAGTAATTGGTTTGTTTTACCAAGTTGTTAGATTACGAAACACAGAATGAGATGTTACTATCCTTGTGCAAGCACGTACAATAGGTTCAGTTACGCTTGTCGGTGAATGATGAATGGTAGACTTGGAGAAGTTTGTAGAATATTGGGACGCATCATCAGTAGTGTTCCTCTGGCTCATGGGCTGTTTCGGCCTTTCACACTATACACCCTCACCAGAGGCGGCCAGCTATATAAAGTAATAAAAAGTCCTACAACTGCTGAACCCAAGACACACTGGAGCACCACAGCTGCTGAGTTGCTCAACCCTGGGACTTCTGAATTATGGCCTATTGTAACTTTCTACCCTCCAAACTTCCACATGTTCTCATGGTAGCCGGAACATTGACAGTACCTCAGCTAACTGCTGAGTTCATCTCTGTCAACTTTTATTGGAGGCTTATATATGAAGTGTAAAATTATTATTTGTCTTGTGATGCTTTTTATTTATTGTAAGTTAGACAACGTTTACACATTGAGGAAGTATTGTAGGCAGATTAACCTTTCTACAGTGCATTTTCAAGCGTATCTGTCGAGCTAATGCTATCTGCTGGACGATTTCTCTAAAACAAAAACTTCCTCTGAAATTCACCATGTACCCCAGCTGAAGCAAGACAAAGTTCATCTTTGTGTTACTGATATATTTTAATACAGCTTATAATTGGTATTAAGATGTCCAATTTGTCATAAAGCATTCTCTTAAATGTATCTCATTGTTCCTCCTCTATCACTACATTTGAAAGTTCCTCCCATATTTGTTAAATAATTCTTTGCCACACTCCGTCAAAATTTAACCTAGTAAATTCAGGCATGGCCAAATCTCTCTGCTCAATTCTTTCTCTGAAAGTACCTTTGTTGCCTCAGGTTCTCCTTTTTTTGGGATTTCTCTACTCTGTCTTTCTCTGGACTGCAGCAGAGTCGAATGGCTCTAGCTACTGTTGCTACAAAGAAGTTGCTGGCCTTCTGCTAGAGATCACCTGATTCAGTCACTTTGTCTCACTGGAATGCATTAATCTTTAACCTCTCCTCTTGGAACTTTCTGTATTTTGGATCAACAATTCATCCAGCTCTAAAATTCAGACTTGTCTTAGATTTGATCAGGTAATTAGGAGTTGGGTGGGCACTTTTTTTCATTGTGCTTCAGTATTTGATTTTTGGATTGTCTTAACTTTCTTTTTTCACTTTAATTAATGTTCATGATTTCTTAAGGCTGGTTATAACATTTTTGTGTATTTTTCCTTTTTAGTTTTCCTCTATTGAAGGTTGATTGTTAAAAATATCAAATTTCAAAAGCTTTCCCAACTTACTAGTACTTACTAGACACATAATGAAAATAAAATCTACTTTACATAATTTGTTTCTGAGGTTTACTTTTAAATGGTTTACACTTGATAAATTAACAACACTTGCACTGATTACAACATGCCCATATGAGTGCGCTCATTTTGATATTGATTTGCCATTACCTATTAATACATTTTCCTGAGTTCAGGGCCCAATAATTTCATGCCTGCTTCACTCTACCATTTTTCTATAACCTAGATATTCTTAGTAAGATGTGGCTTATTGCCTATGTGAAACAGTCATTTGTTTTAGTTCACTTATACAGTATATATCTGTTGCCCCATGTTTTCAATTGTGCTTGTTATTTCTAAGCAAAGTCAGTAATGAACAAGGAGAATAATCTGAGCACGCAGTCTACCTACCCTTTGTGTGTCAACAGTGCAAAATTCAAAAACACAAATGAATACAGGCATGTGTATGAGGAAATTACAGCTGAATTTGAAAATTGAAGAAAACGTTTCTTAAACTAGGAAAACATAACCAGTATATTTGTTTTATGACAGGTGCAGAAGAAAATCAGATTTTCATAAGCCCAAGCATTTATACGCATTACAGTTCCAAAATGATACCCGGGTGTGGTACTTTAGAAGGGTAGTTCCTACACCATCTTTGGGTGCATGATCACCTGCCTATGATAATGACCTAAAAGTGCAGCTCTTATTATCTAGGAAATTACTCAAACAAATGTGTTTAAGCAGGAATTACAATACAGAAAAAAAACATTTCAGGCAAAGGTCAATGCATTGTCTAATATGTACACATCCCAATGGACAACTACATGTGAAGAAACAAAGTAGAGAGACCCTGCATACTAAATATCTTCTAGACTAAGGTACAATGTCTCCCTTAAACAGAGACCACAACAAAAACAATTTCTAGTAAATACAGAGAGATGGTGCAATGCTTTATAGCTGCTGCCTTACAGTTGTAAGACCCTTCAATATTCCTTTGTTCATATTATTTTTCTCTAGATATTACAGCTTCCTCCCACATCCCAAAGGATGTCTATGCTAGATTAACTGGCAGCTGTAAACTTAAAGTTTATTATATTAGCTCTTTTAGGGCGGATGTCGACTTTTGTCGACAGGAGGGGTTGAAGGCGAATGTCGACAAAAGTCGACATCCAGGGATAAAGGGCGACAATCAGCTGTTAATGGCGACAAATCTCACTGTCACGTCACAGGCATTCCCTCTGTGCTTGGAGGAATGCTAGACTCGTTGACTCGGCAAATAAACATTGCGTGTGCGTGAGTTGCGAAATGTAAACAAAGGCAAGATGGCACTGACATGTGAAAAGGCAGCGAAGCAAGTGCAGAAAAGAAAACACTTGGCAGACGTTGTTTTGCGCATTATCGCGGAGTCGGACTCTTGATTTTTCAGAATCGGACTTTATTGGCAGTGATCAGGAGATCGAGCAAGAGAGTTAGAAGCAGGCATCAGCTGATCAGACACCAGCCGATGCCGCGCGAGCGGATCTGCTGCCAGTTGAGTGCCTTCGCACAGCCGATGCATCTACGGCAAGGTTCGCATGGGATAAATACACATACATTGAACCGTTGAGAGCCGATCTGGCTACCGGAGTTTACAAGACGGCATGGCTTGCTTTTGGACACGACAGATCACCAGCTGCTGTACTTCAGGCTGCTCTCTCCTGATGCTGCTTTTCAGCTACTGTCAGACGAGACAAACAGGTAGGCAGAGATTTTTTTTGAATCGCGGGCTGTGTTTGCATCGCATTCTCGTTTTTCAAAGTGGAAATCCACAACGAAAGATGAGATGAAGCGCGCTGTGGCATTACAAATAGAGATGGGACAGAACTGGTGATATAACTTCAGGGAGCATTGGTCCAAACGTGTTTTGTCCCCTGGTGGCTTAGGTACGTGCTGCTGCAAAGTTTTATTCACTTCTGTAATAAACAGAAGCAAATCCCATGGGGTGAGCCAGGCTATAATGCCATACATAAAGTTCATAAAGTTTCAGAAGATGAAAAGAGGTGACAATACGGTTTTCATGCAGGCAGAAAACTTGGTGGCAGTGGCATGGCACGATGGCAAATGGGTGACTTGTCTCTCTACAGTACACACTAACAATATATGTTAGAAAATGCAGCAACAGACAATTGAAAAATAGGCATCAAAACAACACATATTGTAAGGAGTGCAATGTGGCAATGACTGAAATTGGCTGCTTTGAGCGAGATCAGACTTTGCTGTGTAAAATGTATGTGATATGTATGTGAAATCATAGAGAATTCAGGCTCATACAACATGCAAGACAGTAACATTTGTCAAAAGTAAATATTTTTTGTTGATTTGATATGTTAAACAATTGCTTTGTGTTCTTTTTTAAAAAATGTTAGCTTTTGGAAAAATATTCAGCCCTGGGAGAAATGAAACAAAAAAAAAATTAGCCCTAAAAGAGTTAGAATGTGCCGAACTGAAAGAGACTGCATTTATGAAGAAAGACAAAAGGCCTGTTGAAAACAAAACAAGATAAAAATTACAAAGATACAGCTTTGACAACAATTTAATTAGTTAAAGTAGGAAATATCCCATTGACAACATATAGCAACATGTTGTGTCCTCCCTAATGCAGACAGCATTGTCAATCTTTTCTAGCACCAACAGCACCTGGGGCTTTAAGCCACCTGATGTTTGCCAAAAATAAAACACAATTCTTTTGTATTTCAGGAGATATTTGTGTTCAAATGCTTGGCTATCAATACAATACAATACAATACAATTTATTTTTGTATAGCCCAAAATCACACAAGTAGTGCCGTAAAGGGCTTTAACAGACTCTGCTTCTTGACAGCCCCCCAGCCTTGACTCTCTAAGAAGACAAGGAAAAACTCCCAAAAAAAACCCTTGTAGGAAAAAATGGAAGAAACCTTGGGAAAGGCAGTTCAAAAAGAGACCCCTTTCCAGGTAGGTTGGGCGTGCAGTGGGTGTCAAAAAGAAGGGGGTCAATACAATACAATACACAGAACAGAACAAATCCTCAATACAGTATAAAAATAAAAATATTACAAGTGCGGACCAGAATTTAAAATTAGATGATATCACATAGGGCGGCACGGTGGCGCAGTGGGTAGCGCTGCTGCCTCGCAGTTGGGAGACCTGGGGACCCGGGTTCGCTTCCCAGGTCCTCCCTGCGTGGAGTTTGCATGTTCTCCCCGTGTCTGCGTGGGTTTCCTCCGGGCGCTCCGGTTTCCTCCCACAGTCCAAAGACATGCAGGTTAGGTGGATTGGCAATTCTAAACTGGCCCTAGTGTGTGCTTGGTGTGTGGGTGTGTTTGTGTGTGTCCTGCGGTGGGTTGGCACCCTGCCCGGGATTGGTTCCTGCCTTGTGCCCTGTGTTGGCTGGGATTGGCTCCAGCAGACCCCCGTGACCCTGTGTTCGGATTCAGCGGGTTGGACAATGGATGGATGGATGGATGATATCACATAATATGATTTGGATTTGTTTATAGTCCTGGAGAAGTCAGCCATCAAGCAGCCTCCCCATTTGGCCATTCCACGGCTGAAACAGTGCTGGGCCAGCCAATCCGATGAAAGGACCCCTCTACCCCATGATTCCTGTGATCCTCCATTAGGGATGACTTTACCTTAGGCAGGCAAAATAACTTGGCAGGTGGGCCGTGGCACCAAATGCCACATTTGAGTACCAAGAAAAGAAACAGAATAGGTGAGGTTTAGTAACAAATTATAACTATCATGCTACTTATGTTTTAGTGCTAATGACTAACAACAGAGATGCAGTGTGTACGGTTAATCAGCAGCTCTAGTCAGGATATGCTAAACTGAAGTAGTGAGTCTTCAGCCGGGATTTAAAAGCTGAGACCGAAGGGGCATCTCTTATAGTAGCAGGCAGATCATTCCCACTGTTATTTTATTAATCCTTGGAATCATAAGCAGACTGGCATCTTGTCACTACTCATTTATAAGGCTTACATTTCATGTCCCTAACCTTCAGCTCAATTTAAAACTTTTTTTTTTTTAACCTGTTCATAGATTACTTGGCTGTGTTTCTTTCAGTTGATTGAGTCTGGATTTGGATTCTGCACAGTTATGAGATAATTATCTGCATTGGGTTTCGATCTCTGTTTTCTTGAGACCACATTTCCATTGTTGAGATCCATATCTCCTTCCACTGTAGCCCAAATGGAGCCTTGTGAGGTGAACTCCTAATTGACAGTGGCTTGGCAGAACTCCAAGCACACAGAGGTGAGCAGAACAGAGTTTTACCTAACTAGAAAAAAAAAAGGTAAAATTTCCAGTGGGCATTCTTTTTGCTTTTTATAACACTTACATTCCTTCTGAGAAATTAGATATTATATTGGAGCTAAATGAAGTTCATTTAGTCTCTTGGTAACAATGAATAAATCAAAATGTGCATCTAGGAAAACAAACTTAACATGTAATATGCTCTATTGATTGTATGGTGCAGAGCTAATATCTTAAGTTAGAATATTTTATGAAAAAAAAAACTGTAAATCTAACCACTTTTGTCTCTTGCAGAATCTTGCAATAAATAATGTATGTCTTAGGAAAAAAAGGAAAGCACATCAAAAAGTAACAAATTATAGCTTTATATTACGCAATAAAAAGCAATAGAGACACAGTACTTGTAATAAACAGGAAAGGGTGTTCTCATACACTAAATTTATTTATGCATCAGCCAAAATTTAAACCCATCCAAAAGATTTTATCACTTGTGTTGTTTGGTTATTTATTTTTTCAATTAAGAATCTCATATTGCTTTGCTCGGTGTGTTTGATTTGTAGATGCATGTTACCTTTAATTAGGCATTCCAGCAATTCAACACACCACAATTGATTTCACTTTATCAAAGGCAGTACATATTAGATTTTAAATATGTGTCTGGTTTATTACACACTTTGTTTTTAGCATATTTCAGTGATTCGGTTTCTTCTTTGTCTCTTCTACACATTTAATGTATATGTTTTTTTAGTTTCCTTCTAGATCAAAAGGAATAAGTGAATATGTCAATGGACATTGATCAATAAAAGAAACTAAGGTTAAATCAAAAGATTCTTTAAAAAATATATAATGTATAAATTTAAATCTTTTTTGTGTTATGAGTTCTGAACAAGTCATACTCACATCTAATTAAGTATTGTTTGTAATATATATGAAATTTCATTTACGAACACTGCATATACAATTTGTATATAAAATAGTAAACACTGCATGAATGATGAAACAATTCCCCAACATAAGAAAAGTTGCACAAAGTTGCTGTAGTCCATAGTCAGGTTGCCAATGATCTCTTTAGCTAGTTGATTATGCTTAGCTTCTACTAGAAGGCTTAACAAAAGACTTGCAGTACATAAAACTTTTTGGTCCAAGTGAGTATGTGGGGGTCAGTCTGACGTGTTCTGGCACTTTATAGAACAGCATAGACATGTTTTTAGCAAATTATAGAACTTAGCAGGAACTGAGCAATGTATTATTTATTTTTAGTTTGGCTGTTCTGTTTGTTTTTGTCCTATTCTTTGTTTCAAATTTTGACACTCATGCTCTTGAGTGACTGTGATGTCCATAGCAGTGCATCCCATATGCCATTTCCTTATAAGCATTTGGGAAACTTTGTTGTCAGGTGTTTGCTCATTAAAACTGAAGGTAAAGCTCAACCCATTTGTAGGGAATTTAAAGCTTAAGTTTAGGAAGAAGGAAAACAAAGAGAATGTTATCAATTAGGGAAGAAAAGTACCCTTCAAATCCAATACTTAGAATGTAAGAAAGAATGCACATTTACTATTTAGATAGATAGATAGATAGATAGATAGATAGATAGATAGATAGATAGATAGATAGATAGATAGATAGATAGATAGATAGATAGATAGATAGATAGATAGATAGATAGATAGATAGATAGATAGATAGATACTTTAATAATCCCAATGGGAAATTCACAATAGGTTCTGACATTTTTCACCAACGCAAGCAGTTTGTCGATCTTATTTGAGATTGAGTTCACATTTCCCAGAATCACAGAAGGCAACGAGGGCTTAAAACGCCACTTTCTCGCAAGCCGCTTCATTTTTTGCTTAGTGCCAGCTCTGCTGCCACAATACCGCCTTCTTAACTCGTCGAGTAAATAGGGTACCACTCTGGCACTGGCATTTGTTCTCAGTGCTCTAAGTTGAGTACTTGAATAGATGAGCCTCGGCGTGTAAAAATCCATGCCCACGTTGTAAAAGTAAGTGTGTCCAGGAAACGAATCCTCATAAAATAAAGTGATAGGAGTGATCAATAAAAAAGAGAAGAATAAAAGTAGAAAAATAAATAAGTAGGAAAATAAAGTCATACACGGAGCTGCTGAAAAGGCTGCCACTCTTGGCGGCGCCTGAGAAAACCTATTTGGAGAAAACCAAGGAAAATAATTTCATAGAGATGAAGAATAAACTAGTGTTGAAGAAAATATAACAAATTTTGTGTTTCATTAAAAATGTAGAGAACGAAAGATACATTAAGTAATTTTGATATTCTACTAGGGGGTTCCCCCCTGCTCACTTCGCTTGCCAACCCCCCCTGGCCTGCACTATGCGCTAGCCACTTCGTGTTGTTAAGAGGGGGGCTGAACGCACCCCAAGGAGATGCGGTCGCTCCTCCAAAACCCCCTCTTAAACGGTGATACAATGGGAAACAAATACATTTTTTTTACCTCCTCTTTGCTCAATCAGCTGATGGCTTGCTGCTGCTGCCATGCCATGTGAACTGCATCTTGCATGGCACTTCGAACATTTTAAATCCTATACAGCAGCTGTCCTACTCTTCGTCTTTTATTTCCGGCCCAGGGGTGGTTAAACCTTTTGGCACATCTCGTGGGATGTGAGTTCTTGATATTTTTTAGTTTATATTTTAAAAATGGAATAAGAATCTGAAAATCTAACAACATCACATTAAAGTTCAATAAATTCTGAAAAGAATGATACCAAACATATATATGTAAGTTTTAAAATAATGTCACATAAAATCGTTGCACAAAATCGTCGCACTTTTAGGCTTAGGATTTTATATATAGAGAGTAGATTTAATGTGAAGAAAATTAAAAATGATAAAAATCTTTAAACTTTACAAGAAAAAATGGTAGTCTTGCCTTACTGTATGTATTCACATAAATGAATAAACTGAGAAATACAGATTCCTGAAAAATACAGATTCCTGAATTGTGTCCTGACAAAGGTTAAGTCAACAAGTTGTCTGCTTACATAAACTACTGTATTTTACAAATGTGTATGTCTGTTTTATACAGAGGTTCTCTAGTTTGCTCCAGTCTCTGCTTTAGGACATATGTGTATGTTTAAGTCAAGTTAAAATATTATAGTTGATTAAAACAACAACCAGACAAAGACTGGGCTTGGTGTCTTTAGAACAACTTAATAATGCTTAATCAGGTCCTTAATGATCCTATTCAAACACCAACTTAAAATTCAGGTTTACCAGCTGATAAGAGATAGAATGCTATAATGCAGAATAAAAACAATATAATATGAGGGATTGCTTATATCCATAATCAGTTTAATTGAAAGGAATACGAGAGTACAAGAAATGCATATAATCAACTTTGAAAAGCAATCAAAGTGGCTAAATATCAGCGCAGGAGTAAACTAGAACTGGAATTTAGCAGCTGTAACATTTTGCGCAAACATTTGCAGGAACTAAGAATGCCTGCAAACTACAAAGTAAAACCTAATCCAGTGTCATCTGCATGTTCCCTTCCTAATCAGCTTAATGTTTCCGATGTTCGTATTAATTGCGACAACAACCAGCCATCCTTTTGATTGCCTAAAGCAATACATGGTTTATGTTCTTGTTTCTGGACATGATGTAAGAAGAGCACATGGAGCCTGGTCCTTATGGAATATAAGGGCATGTTTAAGAACTTGTAGCAACCAATTAGCACATGTCTTCAGTAACATCTTTAATATTTATTTGGGAGAATCTGTTTTCACCATCTATATCAAAAGGGAAATGATCATTTCTGTGCCTAACAAAATGTCACTCTCTGAATGACTACAGACCAGAGGCACTCACTCCAATTGTGATGAAGTGCTTTAAAAGATTGGTGCAGGGATATGTTAAACAGAATATTCTGGATAGCTATGATTGCCTCTGATTTGCAGAACCATTCCAAAGAGGATGCCATATTTCTGCTACTTCATACCATCCTTGAACACCTGGATAATAAAAACTGCTACACCAGACTACAGCTCAGCATTAAACACTGTTGTACCATCAAAGCTGACCACCAAATGTCTCAAATTTGGATTTAGTGAATCTACTTGAAATTAAATTTTGTAAATTTTTGTACCAAAACACCTCAGCATGTAAGGATTGGATGCTCAACATTAGCACTCCAAAGGGTAGTGTGCTGAGTCCCCTTCTGTACACCTTGATCACTCCTTACACAGCCCCAGCCCTATTATTAAATTTGTGATGATACTACCATCATAGGCCTGACCATGAAAATTAACATGCTGAAAGAGATTTACCTGCTGACTTAGTGGTGGCAGGAGAAAAGTCTCACTCTTAACATCAGCAAAAACAAGGAGACGATTATTGACTTCAAAAAGCAGGAAGCATACCATGCATCTGTCTGCACCAGAGCAGGACTGCTTCCAGAGAACCGATTGGGAGGTTTTCTATCACCAAGACTTGGAGAACCACACTACGGTAGTCCTGGATTACATCAGGTTCTGCACGGACAATGTCCCCAGGGACAGACGCATAAGGATTTATCCTAACAGGAAGCCCTGGATGACGAGGGATGTCCAGAGTCTGCTGAAAGCTAGGAATACTGCTTTCAGGTCTGGGGATGGGGCTCTTTACAGTGTAGCCAGAGCGAACCTGAAGAGAGGCATCTGAGAGGCCAAGGCAGCATACAGAAGGAGGATAGAAGACCATCTGAGGAGTAACAACACCAGGGCGGTGTGGCAGGGTGTCCAGCACATCACCGGCTACAAATCCAGCAACTCCTTGGCCGCTGAGGGAGACGCTTCTCTGGCAGAGGAGCTGAACATCTTCTTTGCCCGCTTTGAGGCGACACCAACAGCAGCTCCATCACAACAGCCTGTTCACAACAGCAATATACTCACAGTGGAAGAGTGTGAGGTGAGGCGGGTGATGAGGAAGGTGAACCCGAGGAAGGCTGCAGGACCCGACGGTGTGGCTGGACGGGTGCTGAAAGACTGTGCAGATCAACTGGCTGGAATCTTCACCAGGATTTTCAACCAGTCCCTGTCCCAGGCCACTGTCCCATCCTGCCTCAAGTCCTCAATCATTGTTCCGCTGCCGAAAAAATCCAACACAAACAGTCTGAATGATTTCCGTCCAGTGGCACTCACATCTGTCATCATGAAGTGCTTTGAGAAACTGGTGTGGAGACATATCATCGCCTGCCTGCCAGCAGACCTGGACCCATTTCAATTTGCTTACAAAGCAAAGAGATCCACGGAGGATGCTGTGGCCACAGCCCTTCATGCTGCCCTGACCCACCTGGAGCAGCAGGGAAGTTACGCCAGACTGCCCTTTGTAGACTTCAGCTCGGCGTTTAACACCATCCTCCCACAACGACTGGTGTCCAAACTGGCAGATCTGGGACTTCTATCACTCACCTGCAGTTGGATACTGGACTTCCTGTCTGGTCGCTCCCAGAGGGTCAGGCTGGGTTTCCACACATCCACTGCTCTCAGCCTCAACACTGGGACGCCGCAGGGTTGTGTGCTCAGCCCGCTCCTCTACACCCTCTACACATATGACTGTGTCCCCACTCACCATAGCAACAAGATTATAAAGTTCGTGGATGACATGACGGTGGTCGGACTCATCTCGGGCAAGGAGGGTGAGCTGGCATACAGGGACAAGGTGGAGCGACTGTCAGAGTGGTGCACAGTCAATAACCTGCTCCTCAACACCAAAAAAACAAAGGAGCTTGTTATTGACTTTAGGAAAAACAAAACTGACATCCAGCCACTCATCATTGTACACCCTCTACACATATGACTGTGTCCCCACTCACCATAGCAACAAGATTATAAAGTTCGCGGATGACACGACGGTGGTCGGACTCATCTCGGGCAAGGAGGGTGAGCTGGCATACAGGGACGAGGTGGAGCGACTTTCAGAGTGGTGCACAGTCAATAACCTGCTCCTCAACACCAAAAAAACAAAGGAGCTTGTTATTGACTTTAGGAAAAACAAAACTGACATCCAGCCACTCATCATTGGCGGGGCCTATGTGGAGAGGGTCCCGGTGTTCAGGTTTCTGGGTATGGAGCTGAAGGATGACCTGACCTGGAGTGCCAACACCAAGAAGCTGCTAAAGAAGGCGCAGCAGAGACTGTATTTTCTATGAATTCTCAGAAAGAACCATCTCCCAAAAAATCTGCTCCTTGCTTTTTATCACTGTTCCATCGAGAGTGTGCTCACGTACGGACTGTGTGTGTGGTACGGCAGCTGCACTTCCTCATAAAAGAAAGCGCTCCACAGGGTCGCCAGGACAGCGGAGAGAAAAATTGGTTGTACCCTCCCCACTCTGGAACAAATCTACACATCCCGATGCCGCAAAAAAGCAATTGACATTTTACAGGATTCATCACATCCCGGTCATTGCCTCTTCCAGCTTTTGCCATCGGGCAAGAGATACAGAGCAATGAAAACCAGGACAAACCGCCTTAAAAACAGCTTTTATCCGAAAGCAATCATGGCCCTGAACTCCATATTATTCTACCAATGTGCAATATAGACCTTAAGTCAACAAGTGCAATTTGTATATTTATTACTATTCGGTTTGTTATTATTTTCTCTCTTCTTGTCTTTTTAACTCTTATTCCTCACACTGAGTCGATTGCACCTTCAATTTCGTTGTTCCTTTGTAAAAGTGACAATGACAAGATCTATTTATCTATCTATCTATCTTTAAATTTATTGAAGTGACTGTCAGACATGAAATAAGCACAACACATTTTGGGTCTTGGCAAAAAGAGTCACCAGTGCCTCTGCTTCAGCTCACTTTTCTCCATTTGTTCTCATGAACCTCTGCAACTGCATAGTGGAGTCCATACTCAATGGGTGCATTACATCTTGGTATGGCACACTCAGCTGAAAATCATAAAGCACTGTAGAGGTTGGTCAAGGAGGCAGAAAATATTACCAGCACATTGCAGCTTTCTCTTCAAGACATGCACAATACTTGCTGCAAGAAATATAATTAAAAAACACAGCAATCCTTCACAGTTGCTTTTCTAACTTTTTCCTTCTGGCAAATGGTACAGGACCAGTAGATCCAGAGACAGTTACTACCCACAGGTCATAAGGTTGTCGTATAGTAAATCATAAGAATTCAAATATTGTAATATTACATTGTATACAATATATTAATACTTGCAAATAAATATTGTGTACAGTATAATTGTATATATTGTGTATATTGCATGCAAAGTATACATTCTGCTTATTTATTTATTATGAGCAAATACATATTGTATATATTGTATATAATTGAATATACTGTTGTGGCTGGGTGCAGGAATGACAGGTTGGGCAACAATAAAAAGTTGGGACACCAACCGGGTCATCCCATATAATGTAAAAGTCCAAAGCAAAATTACACCTCAAGGTAATAAGGAAAAGGCCACTCAGTTTCAATAATAAACAAAAGAATAAACTCTTTTGACTTTCCAGTGTAACGGTGGGTTGCTCTTAGTGGAAAGTGACGCCTCCTTCCTACAGCCTGCTGGACTTCTTAAAGTGTGCAAACTGGAAGGGGCGGGGCTCAGTGCCCTCACTGGACAATTTCTTGGTGCTGCAGGGAGAGAAGGTGAAGAGAACATTAGCAATAGCGTCCCCTCTCGTCTCCATGGGTTATCACATTCCTCAATCGAGCCCATGTGGAGATTCTCAAATGCACGTGTGCTACTGTATATATCACATGATAAGTATACATTCTATGTATTTATTTTTATTTTTGTATTGTATTTTTGTCAACTGTCTGAGAAGACATGCAACTAACAATTTCATTGTACGATGTACATATGGCAATCAACTTGGCTTGAGTAGCTCAACAAGAAATAATTCAGGTCACAATGTGTTTTTTGTGTCTAATAAATAACTAAATAAAAATTTTCTTGGTGGAAAATGGCTGTGTTTCACCCAATACTAAAGACCACAGTGTGCAGTTACTAAGAGTAGTATTTCTTGATATATGCGTAAAATTATCTAATTATGTTCTGTATCTTATTCTGACTTTATAAAAAGATTTCAACCTGAAATTAAACCTAACATATTTAGGTTATCTGTTTTAAGGTGCATATATATGTATTCACTGACTGGGTAAAAGAATCCTAGCTATGCTAAGTAGTCATTATTTCTCTTCTTTCAAATGATTTCTTCATTATTCAAGAATACTGGCAGCAAGGTTATTTGAGGCAGTGTGCAACATGTACAGCAGCTGTGCCAGTTTGACAAAAATGGACCACTTCAAGCATTGGCTTCAATATTTCAACAAATACTTCACTGTTTGGTTAGTCTGATATCTTAAGGAACATATTTGAACTTTAAATATATATAATTTAAGTAATTATGTGATGACATTTTACTTCCATGTTCTATGTACTTGGAACATTTGAACATTGTACATTTCTTTTACATTTTTATGCTTCAAATTGGCTTGTGAAAGATCAGCATTTGATTAGTTTCAGTCTTTTCTAAAATGCAGAGTTTTTTCAGTTAGTATAAATCAGCACACCTCTACACATGTACCTTTTACTGTAGCTATGAGGTACCAGAAGGATCCATTTTAGGCCCTTTGCTTTTATTCCTTTACATGCTTCCCTTTGGCCCAATCTGCAGGCACTACAACATTCAATATCATTGTTATGCTGGGGACACACAGCTCTATCTTCTATTAAAACCTAGCAATACCTACTCTCTGACAGTTCTTTCTAATTGTTTTCAGGATATTAAAAACTTCCAGCCTAATGAGTGCAAAACTGAAGTAATATTTTTGGTTCCCCTAGCTCCATTACAAACCCTAAAGATCAATTTTGTCACCTCTCTATCTATGTTGTCGTAGAACAAAACTTTCCTCCATCTTCAAATAAGGCAGTCACAGAGCCCAGATGAGCATGCAGAACATGTCTTTATTTGCATAGAGGCATGCACAAATGTCTCAGTCCACAGAGTGAGCAATGAATTAAACAATTTATCTGCTTTTATACTTTTTTTCTAATTATATCACCTCATCTAATACATCACAACATCTAACTCTTAATATGAAGAACTTTATTACCTCCTCCAATCAACTAATGTCACCAGCAATTTATTTCTTGTGTTGATTCTCCAACTATTCTGAACACCAAGGGGTGTTTTGTAGATTTTCCTATTGATCTTAGCACTGCTTCATTGAAGAGGTGTAAAGGCTTTCCCTTCAGGTTATCCTCAGTTTCTGGAAGTATGTTCATTACTCATGTACCTCATTATAACCTTGTAAGTTGATCTTGGTAACTTCTCTAAGATGAGGCAGAGACCTCCAGTGCTTTCAGCTTTAAGTTACATTTAGTTTACCCTTGAGTTACACTCAATCTTTTTCCTTTTGTTTAGTAATTCATTCTGTTACATATACACAATTTGTAATACATACAATTATACATGTATAATTGTAATATATTGTAAAAGGTTATTATACTGTATATTAACTAAAAATTCCATAATCTCAGCCCACACATTAAAACTCTTGGCATTATCTTTGACAGTTCATTGAAATTTGACAAACAAACAGGTGCAGTTGTATAGGGGAGGCTTTTCCAAATAAGGTCTAAAGCCAACATAAGCCTTCTCTTTCACCCAGAAGAGAAGGCTGGAGGAGCCAGGACTTGTGAGAGACTGTGGGGGGGTTTGGTGTGGTGCACGTAGAGACTTGTATTATAATAGATTGGTGTAAATAAACGTGTGGTGATGGAGGAAAACGTGTCTGCCTGCCTGTGTCCGGGACGCACCCTTTCACACACTCATGAATGCATTTATGAAATCCAACCTGGACTATTGTAATTCTCTGTACATGGGAATGCCACAAAGCTTCCATACAATACCTACAGCTTGTTCAAAATTCTGCGGCCAGGCTTTTAACAGGCACAAAGAAAAGTGGTCATATTATCGCAGTGTTGGCCACTCTACACTGGCTAGCAGAACAGAATCCAGTTTTTCACTCCCCAGAGGTGTATTAACTTATAAAACCAGCAATTTGAAATACACGCTACACTCATGTCTAAAGTCCAAAGATGATTGTGCTTTTTCTATTGCTGCACACATGCTTTGGGATGCAATTCCCCAACATATTAGATTATCCCTGTCTATTAACACTTTTAAATCTCACTTGAAGACTTATTTTTATTCATTGGCTTTTGATTCTGCTTAATCTCATATTTTAGCTTTGCTTGCTTTTACTGGAAATTTTATATATTCTTTCCTTACTGTTTTTTTTTTGTTATTTTATTTGATTATTTTCTTATGGGGTAGCATGTTGTCATTATTGTCTTTTGCTTTTATGTAATTAATTTTCGGTCTATTGTAAAGCACTTTTGAACAAGTAATGTTTTTTTTTAGTATGCTACTTAAATAAAGTGACTTGACATGACTTGACAGATAACAATGCTGCCTGAAATGTAAACAAAATTGAAGAAATTGATACTGACTTCCACAAACACCATACATAAAACACTCAATATTGATGGACAATCAGCTAAAATAGCTTTAAGTTTCAAGCATTTCTTAATTGAAGCAAGCACACTGGTACTTGGGTTCCACAAATTTAATATAAGGACAGCAGCCATGTTTAATTCTTATTGTTGTGCCACTGAGAGAATGATTGCTTGTGTGTATTATAGATATGTCAGCATATCAAACTAAAAGCAAGACCATTTAAACATTCTCCTTATGTAACCAAAACTCACTGAATAGATCATCTGTTACATACGTTTATATCAAACATTGTCATACAAAATCTGCCTGCTCCATCAAAGACTCTAGTCATCCAAGTCAGCACCTGTTCATACCAGTTTTTTCTGACAGACAACATTATAGCATTAGCCCACAAACAAATCAATTCAGAGAAGGACTACACTCTAAAGCAGTAGATGCTGGAAGCCAAGAACTGCACTAATACCACCTGTTTGTGTATGATCACAATTTTTATGGCCTACTCTTGGATTCTTAATGTTATTACTGTTTTTTTATGTATGCCATTGTGAGCAGGAATTTTAAAGTACTTTAGCGTATACCACTAAACATTCTTCCACAGCCATCACTTATAACAAAATAGTTCATTAGCTGAATATGATCTCATCTTAATGGAATGCTTTGTTGCTCATCTAATGTAGTGTTTTAGGAAGTGCTTTCCTACTTTTATTAGGCTGAGCTCTGGCAACTGCAAGAGATACTTTTGGTAACAAATGTCTCATATAAAATGTTACACAAAATAAAACTAACAATAAAGTGGTATTTTTATTTATTTATTTACTTTCATGTACTCACTTAAGAGTTTTGCTTTTTTTTATTTTTATACACTTTACTGCTTTAGCTAAAATACACTTAGCATTACTGTTTAAAAAATGATTTGAAATGTCTTGTCTGTTGACCTATACTGACCTAGTGCTATTTAAAAGCAGCAGTCACATAATGTACATAGTGAAAAAAATAAATGAAGTAACATTTAACCTGTATTAACACTTACATAAAGCACTGCTTTATACTTGTTTTATACAATAGTAATATTCTACTATAAGTTAATTAAAGCCCAGTATGGATGCTGTTTTGTATATACAACAATCTGATGAATTGTGCCATGCATATAAATGTTTAGCTAGTTGTTAGGATCTTCAGCTGAGGTGGAGATGTTGATTCTTAAACAAATGACAAAGAAACTATTTTATTCTATAAATTGTCACCCTCAGATAGTTTTAATTGTTGAATACAACTATAAATGCATTTAATTTTTCTATGTTACTTTTGTGGCTCATTCTTGAAATTAATTCTTATCAGGATATAGCAGATACACATCTAGCACCTCTCCAGACCAGCCCTTTTCCTTCAAATCTTTTACTTTACCCATCCACCTCCACTTTGTCTTCCCTCACTTCCTCTTCCCTTGTACTTGCATTTCCATCACACCTTTACCTGCATATTCATTGTCTCTCCTCATCACATGTCCATGCCACTTCAACCAGATTCCTGCAGTTTCTTAGATAACTCTCCCACACTTTTTTGTACCTTTGATTGTCTCATTTCTTATTCAGTCCTTTTCTGTATCTCCACACTTCTGTCTCAACATTCTCATTTCTGCCACATCTAACTTTTTCTCCTGTGCTCGCTTTACTGGCCATATCTCAGCTCCATATAGTATTGCAGATATTGCCACTGCTTTAAAAACCTTACATTTAAACTTCACCTTAATTCTTTGAATGCACAATACTCCTTATACTTTCTTCCATTTGTTTCCATCCACACTGTATTCTATGGGATATCTCTGTATGTAGTTTTCCACCTCAGGCTACAACTGATTCTAGATATTTACATTTGTCCAGTCATTCCAATAGCTCTCCATGCAAGCTAATATCTGAATCCTGATGATCACTAAACTTCATATATTCTGTCTTCAACATATTTCTCTTCAATCCTCTGTCTTCCAAAGCCCTTCTCCATTCTTAGATAGCACTTGACCCCATGAAAAAATAAAAAAGGAAACACACTTTTAAATAATCAGATAATGGTTGAATAAGTATTTGAGTATTCTGCCCAAAGGCTGGAAATGGACCAGGAGATGAAACATTAAACCATGAAACATTAAAACATTAAACCAGAAACAAGTTGAAACCAAAAACACGAAACCTACTGCACCAAACCCTAATTGCTAATCAGAAAGCAAAATCATAGGAACAACCAAAAGTGCAGAAACCAGAAATTCAAGAGAGAAATTATCATGATCTTTGAGTTGTTTATTCAAATCACTGATATGATTGAATTGTTTTGCCGCTATTTAAGGAATCGCATAAACACATGACAAAAGAGCACATCTTATTCCAATGAGTGTTATTTAATAATGTTGCATTAGTTACAGTAATTTACTTGAGGGTATTCATATGTACAATACTAAAACATGAATATTGTTATCAGTCATTAAATCATTAAGGGGTAAGTGAGCTGAACTGGGCAATATGTGAATAATCTACTGCTCAATCATGACAAGATAAGCATAGTATGTGTCTCATGGGAACCAATTTTGAAGGGCAACAGGGTTAAAGAATGGGGGATTGCTCCAACCTTAAGACAATATGTCCACTCATGCCCCCAGGCAAGAATAAATCTCTCGCAGAGACAACTGATGTCATCATCATTGCACTTGACTGCAACTCTTCTGGTCAATGGAGGTTAAAAGAGCACATCTCAAGAAAATGGCTGACATTTTGACTTGGACTTACTCAAGGAAACACAGTGATGTCATTCTTGGTGAATTTTAGTGCTGATAACACTAGATTGCTCTTTCCATGTACTTTTTTGGAATTTAAATAGGATTACTCCAATTGAAAACATCATTAAATAGGAATTCCCAGCTGGGACTCCCAACACTCCATATGCCTCCTTTTATTTTTTACAGCATGTTTAACTCTTTTCTTTCAACTGATTAATTACTGCCTATTTTAAAATTGCAAATGTTATTTCAACATTTTAAATATTTTTGTCAGCTTTAAAACACTACAGTTATTTTGATTGTTACATTTATTCATTTTTGTGGTGTCAAATAATGCAAATGTGTAATATTAACATAACCCATCTAAAATGTGAGTTGAAAAAATCATGGAGGACTAGCCCACAAATTCATAGGTTTTACTCCAGTAGTAGAGGGGTACGTGTAGAGCACTTTCACCCATCTCATCAAATTAAATTTAATTGAGAAATGACTAATGTGCAAAGGCAGCATTCTCTACAATATTTGTTTGATTGCCAAAACTCAAGACAGCCAGCTACACATGATTCACTTTTCTAGTAATCATAAACGAAAGGTATAACACTTTTGAGAGTCTCTCGTCAGCCTTTCCCTGATTTAGATGCCATCAACAAGAGGTTGTTCTTTTGAACTCATCTAATGAATTCTCAAAAACTGCTACCAAAATGGAATCAAACTGTTCACTTCATAAAATGTATGCTGGCTTCAAGGTTCACTTGGGACTCCTAGTTAATCTTGTTTCTTTCTATTTCATACAGCTACTACTTTTGTAAAATTAAAATAATATTATGTTACTAAAAGCATTCAGACGTGTTACTTCTGCTGTTTTAAGTGTATTTAAGCACGTACAGTAGTGAAGCATTTCTAAGATGGCTGCTTCTGTCATTAAAATTTGGTATCTGCTGTATCAATGTCGATGATAAAGAAGTCAACAGGAATAACAAAACTGTTCTAATATTTCATGTGTCAAAACTCAATGGGTAATTTGAAACTGGAACTGGTATCTACATGTATTTTAAATGCATATAAAGGAAAAAAGAAAACAAGAAAAAACTGTCAACGTATATAATTCCACTCACACTCTAAATTTTAAATAAGGCAGTTATTTTAGGAAAAAGTACAATGTATAAAACAAAAACTTTTACAAAGTGTAAAACACAATGCAATCAACATATGGAAAAATAGAATGTTCCCACAAACTAATTAAAAATACAAATTTAATATTCCATATGTAATACAACAAAATTTGTAAAGACAACAGAAATATATGTTGTACATATGTCAATAAATAATACAAGAAAATATTGTAAATACTGTACAAAAGCAAACAAAAATATAATAAAAATATATATACAGTATAATCAACAACAAAACAGAAACAAAAAATATAAACAAAAAACAATGCGAACCATTATCAACCCTAGTTATTAATAGTAATAATAAAAAAAATCAAATATGTATATATATATATATATATATATAACATGAAGCCTAGAAGGGTATACCATAGGCAGTATCACTGGATTTAGAAGTTAGTGATGTGATGCAAGGTATAGATCTGGCCAATGCGTTTTGATGAAGAACCTCTTCTTCAGGGCACAGCAAACTAATAGTAAACTTAAAAAAAATAAAAAATAGATATAATAAAGCACTGAAAAAGTGTTGTCTCATTAAATCAGTCGTAGACACAGTATGTCTAACCACTATCGCTGGACATGATGCTACAATGTTTGGATATGCAAAATACTGCGTAATGCATTGTTATCAACTGCTATTTATTCCAATTGAGGAAGCAAAACAAAGGTAATCCTGGATTTGTTTTTATTGATTTTCCAAAAATTTTACTGGAACGCAGTCAACTCAGATGTGACAACATAATGAGTAGAATGCAACATTAGTCAGGGCACAAGCATGAGTTCAGCTCACAAAAAAAAAATAGTAATGATTTAAAAAGCTAAAAATAGTAATGATTTAAAACTAGAACACTAGAAGCTGTGTGACACCATCTTGCATAGGAGGAGCTTGATGTCATGTGATTCCCTTTTCATGACATTAGTAACTGGAACAGCAACAACAAACAATTAGTCATTGCTCATGACAAAACTGAACAAACTGACAAATTACAATCAAAATGGCCTCACAATAATGCCAACTGAATAATGTTTATAGAAATTAAACATAAACAAAGACATAATAAAACATAACAAAAATATTCAAAGTTGTCAAAGTATAACTTTAACCATTAAAAACTAAAAGCAATTAAGGAACAGGAATATTAACAAGCAAGCTAACTGAAAAGAAGTATAAAATGTTGAGTAGTAATTGCTTCAGCAACAATAATTAGCTCCTAATTAATTGTATTAGACAAAAATCTACGGCCACTGCAGCCCTCCAGGAATAATTTGAGGACCCCTGAGCTAAATTATTCAGACTCTATAAAGTCTGGATTTTTTTGTTGCAAAGTTCAAAACAGTTCCCTTACCACAACTTAAATTAGGCGAATGACAAAATGAGAACATTATACAAAATATATTATTCCAATGGGAGCTAGCAAGAGCAGAAGCTAAACTGTTAGGTCACACAAGCACTTAGTCTTCCATTCATAGAAACTGTAAATTGCAACTGTTTGCTTCATGAAATCCAATGATTATACTGCTGCATTATACAGTATACTGAATTTCAGACCCCATGGAAGTACTTGCCCATTACCTTGTCTTTAAAAAGACTGAGCTCTACTGAGTCAAAATTTTTTGTCAAAAGTCATTTAATGAAATGACATGGTAAACAAAGGATACAAAGAATTGTTAAATTAGTGTGAGTTGTTACAAATTTGACATACTAAATTAATATTATCAGACATAAACATAGTTAAAGAGATAAGTTTTATATTGTTTGACATAAGCAGATCATGATGATATATGTCCATTAATAATATACTTTAGGTTTAGCTGGTTGAAAATGGAGAAAAGGAAAATAAAAAGTCAGCATCATTCCTGCAAAAAACAACCCCATCATCTACAGTTGTTTGTAATAGAATTGCATTAGAAGGCCTGACCCATTGCCTTGAAGTTTATTTCAAAGCCATGCAATTAAGTTGACGGAAGGAAACCTCCAGAGAAGATTGACAAAGGCATGTGAGAGACACACAGGCTGGCTATTTTAAATGTGACTAGATTCTATAGAAGTCATAAATGATGAGCACAGGAGAAGGTGTTATTTGGGTTCAGTCAAGAAATAAACAGCTCATCTGGCAGTTACCCATATCTGACAAGAATTCTATGACTGTAAATATGTGAGTGGTTATAATGATAAGGATCCAGCACAAAGTCAGAAGCCGTCTATATGCCGTCAAAGATTCCTGTCGGATGGGCATATAGTCTCAGAATTTCCCTACCTGAAGAAATGGCTATGATGACTGTACTGTTCCTTGGCTTCTGTCTGGCTTGGATATGTATATATAAATGAATTATACATTGTTTTATTATGGGAATTAAAGTTATCTTTTAAAACTGGTTAAATACATATATTTCTTTTTATACCATATTTCTCTTGTTTGATTATTTCTTCAAGGTTACAAAAGGGAAGGGTAATGGCTCTAGTCTGTTCTGCATCAAGAAAGGACACATCCCAGGGGAGAAGGAATGCCTTCTGCTGAATACATAGTCACTACATACATTTAAATTAACAGTTTATCTGTAAAATATGATTCTACACTATGGTACTTTGACTTCCAGGGAACTGCATACAGTAGTAACTGGCTGGTATATGGCGCAAGTACTCATTCCAGGGTTGCCAGGTCCTTAAAAAATATATAGCTCAAGGAAAGCTGAAAAATAATGAATTTTCCCCAAAAAACAGACCAATACCTGAGATATATAAAATGACACAACAAAAAGTGTGGGGCAGTGTCACAGGGAGAGGGTTGGGTAAATACCATCAAAGCCCTGGCACGGGATATGGGGTTGGGTTGGGGGTGTTTCCTTAGGGAGAGGGTTGGGTAAATACCATCAAAGCCCTGACACGGGGTAGGGGGGTGGGGTGGGGGTGTTTCCTTCAGAGATATTTCTGATTCATAGAATGGGAATATGCCATGGGAGTTAGTTGGGGCCACCCGGGATTTAACAGTGGTAAAGAACACATACAAGTGCAGTGGAATGGTATAACATATAGATTAAAAATTATGGTAAAAATATCCAAGGGGAGGGGTTGAAAAATCACTCAAAATACTGCATTGTTTTTTAAAAAGTAGCCCAAAAACTCATAACCCACTAAAACACATTTAGTCCTACAGACGATAATCTGGTAACACTTACTCATTCCTTGAATATCCCCCATAATATTGTAAAAAGTATGTGGCGGGGTACACTGTGGTCTTGTTTAATTTTTAGCAGAAGTTTGAAATGTAAATGCCTTACTAAGCAAAACTTCTTTTACTATTTCCTCGTTACTTTGTAAGTACAGTATATTGGAAATAATTCTTTGCATGTTATTTACTTGTGTGGTGTGTCTTGTCCCTATTGAGGTATTTTTCAAAACCTTAATAAGACAGTGAATAATAAGACAGCACTATTCTTCCTGCTGACACCAGAACAATATAGATTCAACCACTGAGCAGATGAAAACTTACACTGATTCTCACTCACAGTCGTGAATGTCCCTCATTTCAAGAACGCCAGTGAGAGTCTCATAAGCTCTTTTTGTTGGTGCAAGTCCCTTCTCACTGGTGACAGGTGCTCACAAAACCAACCTGATGTCTTTGTATATAGACTCGTATGTGGACCGTGTGTAACAAATTAGCTTATCCCTTTAGGAATACTGACAAGAGTGCTATGTGATTTAAAGCAGGAAGAGAAATGGAAAAAAAAAGATCTGTTATCAAATCCATTTCAGTAGCAGAGTGTTAACAGGCATTTCAACAGATAAGGAGGTGCATCCATATGGACAATTATTCATTAATTTATCACAGGACTAAAACGTTACAGAGGGTTGCACCAAACCAAATTATTTCAGTTTTGTATTCCACACATCATGGATTTGTTTTAAAAATGTAAGAAATTCTTTTTACTTTACTTTATAAGCAAATAGACACCTTCTACTCAGACAACTAACTTCAGAATAATTTTCTTGGGTTGGCCTAGTTTTATACATTTTGTGCAGTACTGTAAGCTTTCAGTCACCGCAACCCTAAAGATAATTTTGTTGTGATGCCAAATATGAAACATTTTTTACAACGAATCATATTGAAATAGGGAACATTTTTAAAAGTTATTCTCCTTAGACAAACACAATGACATTTACAGATTGATTGCTTTTTGTATGTCAGAGCAATCACTCACAATTAATCAGATTTAAAAAAATCTATTTGTAGGCCATTATATCCACAGTTCAGAAAATATGCATTTCCCAGCTGGTGCATTTTTTTCAGTCCAGCATGGACTTATAAAAAAACTTCATTTATGATGCTTCGTGCTCAGATAGTGTGAGAAGATTTTGTTTTCTTGATTTTTCACGCAGCAAGCTTCCAAACTCTGTGTTTTCAGGTTCATTGCCTTGTCACTGCATCTCTGTAATAGGTTTCTAATTGTAGATTGAACGATTCATGATAAGCAAATGAGTTCTGTTATATTTTAAAGTATAATCTACACATCTAGCAGCAGGAAATGTGACTGATAGGCATAGTAGCTGGCAAATGAAAGTGCCCACTTGGCAGAGGCTCTACTGATTGTCATTCAAGTGCTAAAAAAAGAGTTATAGGGTCAGTTCATATGCTGTGATGAATTGTCAATGCCAAGAGTTTATTTACATTAGATTAAAAAATGTGAGCTGTATCTAACTACACGAAACACCGCTTATTTTAAAATATTAAATACATTTAAAATGATCATTAGCTATTAAGCGTGTTTTACAAAGATAATTTTGATTTTATGAGGCCTGCTTATTTCATTTTTACATCAAAAGAAGCATAGAGTAGCAGTTGTTAACAACCAAAGGAATCAAAGCAGTGGTATTAATAATATTTTATAATGAAAACAGCTAAATAATAACATTTTATTATAATAGAAACAAAAAGATGGAAATGTGTACAATATTAACCGGAATAGAAAAATACTTGTGTAAACAGAGAAGTGTAAGATATACAATATTTAAAATGTTTGAAGAATATTTTATAAAGATGTAAAATTTTCTACAACATCTCCAGACTAAACAAAAGTATAAAGAACATATCAGCCACATTAGAAAGCAACAGCATACATCTGTTGTTTCTCTGTTTAGGCCATCAAGTCAATGTAGCTAGTCAGGCAACTGATTGGTTTCTTAGTGCTCTAATGAAAAGAATTATCAGTGGTCATCAGTCCCATATGAATGGACCAGTAAGTAATTACTGAGCCTGAAAGTGGACTCAGGATGTTTATTGTCAGCAGTTTAATGAATATAAGCATTTACATCAACAGCTTTGATTGCAGTCATTTATGCACTCTGATGCACTATTCATTAAACACACGTGTGAATGAAAGCATAAACTTTGTCAGTGATAACAAATAATGATTCATTTTAACAGTATATAGTGCATCACACATTTTTAAATCTAAGAGGAAGAAATATGTACTCACTTGCAGCCCATACTGATATTAATTGGAAAACTGCAATAATTTGTTCTTGTATAATTACTAATTGATAGTGCAATAATCACAATTAAACTACAGTTATTTTGTCATATCATCTTCTAACCCACTTGTCCCAGAACTGAGTTGTAGTGGGGAGCTGAAGCCAATAACCAGCTAGCACAGGGTACAAGGGAGGAACAAACTTGGGGCAGGACACTAGTCCATGACAAGGCAAACACACTCACACACAACCAAAAACACTGGGGTCAATTTAGCATCGCCTATTCACCTAGCATGCATGTCTTTGGACCAGAGCAACCAGACGAAAGCCACGCAGATACAAGGAGAACATTCAAACCCCATGCAAGCAGGACCTGGGACATGAATCCTGCTCTCCTTACTGCAAAGCAACAGTGTTACCACTCAGGAGGCATCTTAACAGCATTATAGGCCCCCGGGCAACCACTACACAACCTACACAACCACTCAGCAAGTCTCAACATACATAGATTAGCACGGGGCCCCTATGCTCATGGGTTCCCCGGGCAACTGCCCAGCATGCACATGTGTTAAGATGGCCCTGCTACCACTGCACCACCCACCGTGCTCACAGTTATAGTCAGGTCCATAAGTATTTGGACAGTGACAGAATTTTCATAATTTTGGCTCAGTATGCCACCACAATGGATTTGAAACAAAACAATCGATATGTGATTGAAGTATAGATTTTCAGCTTTAATTCAAAGGGTTTAACACATATATTCTATGAGCTGTTTAGAAAAGACAGACATTTTTATACATCGTCCCCCTATTTTCAGGGGTTCAAAAGTTTTTGGAGAAACTAACGTAAATATAATGATCATTTTTAGTATTTGGTTGAAACAGTCAATGACTGCATGAATTCTGGAACCCAAGGCCATCACCAAGTGCTGGGTGTCCACCCCAGTGATACTTTGCCAAGCCTTTACTACAGTTGTCTTCAGTTGCTGCTTGTTCATTGGAGTTTCTGCCATCAGTTTGTCTTCCGCAAGTGAAATGCATGTCCAATTGGGTTGGGGTCAGTTGATTGATTTGGAATATTCCACTTTGTATTGAAAAATCACTTTGCTTTCGCAGTATGTTTTGACTCATTGTCCATGCCTACTGTGAAGCGTTGTCCTATCAGTTTTGCAGCATTTGGCTGAATCTGAGCAGACAGTGTAGCCCTATACATTTTATAATTCATCCTGCTACTTCTGCCAGAAGTCATATCATCAATAAACACTAGTGACTCACTTCAATTGACAGTCAGGCATGTCCATGCCATAACACTGCCTCCACCTTGTTTCACAGATAAGGTGGTATACATTGGATCATGAGTCATTCCATTTCTTCTCCATACTCTTCTCTTTCCAACATTCTGAGTTATATTGATCTTAGTTCCCTTTGTCCAAAGAAAAATGTTCCAGAACTGGACAGGCTTTTAAAAGAAAATTTCTAGCAAAGTCTAATCTGCCCTTCCTATTCATGAGGTTTACCAGTGGTTTGCAATTTGTTATAAACTCTCTATATTACTTTAATGAAATTTTCTCTTGATTGTTGGCTTTGGCGATGATAGGTCTACCTCCCATAAAGAGTTACTGGTTTGGCTAAATGTTGTGAAGGGGCTTTTCTTCACCTAGGAAAGAATTCTCCAGTCATCTAGAACAGTTGTCTCCTGTGGCTTTCTAGACTTTCTGGTGTTGCTGAGTTCACCAGTTTGTTCCTTCTTTGTAAGAATGTACCAAATGGTTGATTTTACCATTCCCTGTATTTCTGCGGTGCCCTGCCTGGGGTTTGTTTCTGCCTTGTGCCCTGTGCTGGCTGGGATTTGCTCCAGCAGGCCTCCATGATCCTGTGTTAGGATATAGCTGGTTGGACGATGACTGACTGGCTGTATTTCTGCTATCTTTCTGATAGGTTTGCTTTGTTGGCCATCATGGTGGACCAAGGTTTTGTTGTTCATGTTAGAGCTGTTTTCTTTGTGTCCGTTGTGATGGACAGTCGGCAGCTGAACCCGGCCGGGACACAAGATGGAGACTTCCGTGCAGCACAGCGGTGCCCCGGATTCCCTCAGGGCACCCTGGGATCTGGATTCGGCTTCACAGCCCTGCTGGGTACGGTGGGTGTCACCAGGAGATGCTGCAGGGAGACTGGGGAATGTTTACTGTCTGCATATCCTGGAAGTATTCCAAAGCCACGGGGATGGAAGCCGCGAAGTACTTCCCAGCTGAAGAAAAACAAGTTCCCCATCTGACCCGGAAGTTCTTCTGTCCTTGTGACTTGCCAGCATCGATGTATAATGAGGTATTACTGTACTAAGTTTAAAAAGTTAGTTACCGTGGTTCTTGTTTTATGTCACTTCCGTTCAGTCTCTGTAAAGCTATATACTGGGGGAACAGAGGTGATCTTCAGCTTGGAATAATGTTGTCTGATCCAAAAGTGCTGCTACATTGTTGCACAAAGCGGTACTTACTTGCCACACAGGTACACTGGCAGCTTCGTAGCTGCACAGGATAGTCTTGAAGGATAATCTGTGAAAATGCACAGATTGTTACAATATATAGAGTAAATGCAGATAAAGATTAAAATGTTATTTCTATACACAATAAATCAGTTTATTATTATTAAATAGACAATGACAAGGCCTGAAAAAATTAACATGAACAAAAATCTACAATTCATGTGCACTAAATAATGAGTAACAATGGAGTGTTCATATAGTCCATTCCAGACCTTTTACCTGCTAAATAGTTAATGAAATAATGAAGGATATACTCACAACGGGCTATGGAAAAGCTGCTCAGTCAATTGTCCATAAACGTTTGAGACCTTGAAAATAGGGGAGCTATTCAACAACAACAACAACAACATTTATTTATATAGCACATTTTCATACAAAAAGTAGCTCAAAGTGCTTTACATAATGAAAAAAAGAAAAATAAAAGACAAAGTAAGAAAAATTGCTGTCATTCCTAAACAGGCTATACAATATTTTATTAAACACCTTGAATTAAACATCTATACACTTCAATTACATAATGATTGTTTCAATTCAAATCCATTGTCGTGTTGTACATGGCCAAAATTATGAAAATTGTGTCACTGTCCAAATACTTAATGGACATAACTGTCTTTTAATTTTGGCAAATTCTTACTTACTTTAATTTTGTACAAGAATTGTTACCTATCTGATAATAAACCTACTTAACTGACCAGCAACCCACTGGACCATTAATATGGCACTAAATAAAAATGATAAAAAAATGCAGACCTCCGCAGCTCTGCAATTGAGTAGCTCCTCTGGACACCCAATTTGTCACTTGGTTTATTTGACTTGAGAAAGATAACCCTCCTGCCATCCTAATCTTAACAATAGTGTAACCAGGTGTTATCACTGACGTATAGTATAAAGTGACACCCTCGTCAACTGGAGTGGAGTTTTGGAAGTCTGCAGCTGGAGTCTATTGCAATAGGGACCTAATACAGGTTTACAAATTTTTCAAAGGCATCATTAAAGTTGATCCAGCAGAGTTCTTTTTTTGAAAGAAATAATAAATCACATAATCAAGCACGCTTAAACCTGAAGTCAGGATGCACATCCTTAAAAAAAGAGTCATGGAAGTTTGAAACAAACTACCCAGTTATGTACAGTAGCTAAAGTGGAAACCCTGATTTTTTTTAGAGTATTTGGATGAGGTATTGGTACAGCTTAGCTAGCTTAGTTTTTGAAGGTTACCTAAATAAATCATCCATAATGTTTTTGGGGCATTTAAAATTGGTTATTTTGTCATTCAATTTTAGTGACAAGCAATACAGAGGATCAGAGATTTGAATTTGTGTAAAGCAGTTATAGGAGACTTTTAATGTGGCTCAAACACTCAAAAGCACTTAGATCCAAAATTTTAAAATAAAAATAACATACTCAGGAAAGTGGGAAGTTAATTTTTGGTTGAAGGTGCTATCCAGACATATGAGTGGTCACATGCACAAAATCATACATAAGTGATGTCTTGAAGAAACAATGACTTAAATCAGTTCCCCATGTGCTGATCGACCAACACTTAAACCATTCTTAAATATCCCCAGAATTTTAAGATATATTTTTAGTCATCTTGTTCTTTTTGCTATGTGCCCTTCCCCACTATAACCTTCTTATTTATGGGGGAGGAACAAAAGCTTTAGATTCAACAATAATACTGATCTCCGGTTTTCGACGGATCTTGTCTGTAATCAATCTTAGAAAGTTAAAGCTCTGAGTTAGTGTTTGCTTAATTTGAATAGAGTATTAATTTCTTTCATAGTCAAATTTAATGGTATAGTCTTTTCCCCCTGTAAGATAGAATGAGATAGAATTTTCTTGCTAAAACTAAGTGTGATGGACAACCGGCAGCTCATCCCGGCCGACACATCCAGGCTGCTAGATGGAGTCCTCCCTGCAGCATAGAGGTGTCCCGGATTCCCGCAGGGCAACATGGGAGATGGAGTTTGGATCCACAACCCAGCTGGGTACCGTGGGTGCCACCATGTGAAGCTGCAGGGAGACAAGGGGATTTTTATTTTCCCTATAGCCCGGAAGTACTCCCAAGTCACAGGGACGGAAGAACAGAAGTACTTCCGGGCTGAAGAAAAATACAAGTTTTCATCTGATCTGGATGCACTATTGAATCACATGGACAGAAGGACTGGAGCACTTCCGGGTCAAGGACTATATAAAGGACTATGCGAGACCCAGCAAGGGGAGCCAGTGTTTGGTGGTAGTGTGATGGAGCTGCTGGGAGGAGAGGAGGATTTATTGTGATGATTTGTTTATTGTGGTGGTTGTGGTGCTTTGGAGCACAATACTGGGAGAAAAAATAATTGAAAGAATTCCTGGTGCTTTTACTTGGTGTTCTGGACGTTTGTCTGTGGGGTTTGAAGAGTGACAGCACCCTCAAGTGTCACATAAGATACAGTGTGTTAAGTGAGTGAGTTGTTGTTTAGAATAGGTCCCAGTGCACAAGGACTTAAAAGACCCAGTTTTAGCATAGAAATGGGATAGGCATACAGTTTTCTGACCGTTTTGAAATGGTTCAGAAACATTTAGAAGTGATCTGTAACAATTAGAAATTAAACAAGATTTATAAGCTTTGAACAGAACTTTTCTTAACAAGAACTTTTCTTTTTTTGCTATATCAATTTTGTCTTTTTTGTGTGAACTGTTTTGCCTTGAATTTTTACTAAAGTTTTTAAAAACGAAGATATTTTGTCTGTGGAATCATTTTGACACGTCAGACTTTTGCTGAATCCCATTTACAAGCTGGAGCTGCAGAACTTTGGTAATTTTGGGTAAACGCAGCTACATCGACGTTTTAGGATCCCCTGATACTGAAAATATCGATATCTCGATGATGGGTGTGTGTCTGTGTGTCACAGTTTCTTGAGGACTGCCTAGAGCTAAAATGGCTGGATGGAGAACTATCAAATTGTTTTGAGCCAAATCATGGAAGAGAAAGAGGCACTCTAGAGGAACTCTCAAATACTGTAATTCTGCAATTAATTGTGAATTCTTCTTGTCAGTTACTATTGTAATGACCTATTTTATGATCAGCATCATAGTGGAAAATAACTACTGAAATGTTATAGAATAGTTTGGGCAACTTGGTTCCTAGAGCGCAAAGCATACTGTCGCTCACCTCCAAATTTTTTATAAGTGTAATTATTAATAGTTTTAAAATTCCTGTGATTCTTATTATTATGTTTTGTTTGTTTGCTTTAGATCATTTTTTTTTCTGTTCAAGTAACTTTAATTTGTCAAAAGCTGAATTTACAAGCTTCGTTTTCATGTGTGTTTTTACTTATGATCTATTTATAAGAAATATTTTAATTATTTTTATTTACTTTTAAAACCATCCCACCACCATTTTAGAATTTCAGCAGGTAGTTAATTGAATATTAGGAAGTACCGCATGGTTGCAAACAAACAGTTCCCTATAAATTCTAGCACAGCACCTTTAGTCCTTTGCCTGAAATTGCTGATTTGCACTGCGTAAAGGTGTTGGTTATGTTCTGATTTTCTGGTAATGGCTTTTAGTTTTCTAGTCCTTGATTCAATAAATCAGTCTTAACATTTTCGTTCTGACTGAATTATTTTGCCCTTGTTAACAACTTCTGCCATCTGGTTTTTGATAGCAAACTACAGTTTTATAAGAAACCTGCTTGTCCTAGTTTCTGTCTTGAAAGCCACACACATCCCCTTATATGATGCTAATAACATCTAGTAGTTGTTCTTTCTCATTTTGTCAACAAGCTATTTAAAGAAGGTGGTTCAAAAATAAAAGGCAGCTGGAAAGCATCAGTGCTGTGGTCCACTTCAAGTATGTGTGTCTAGCATAACCATAATTCACTTCATAAAAATTTGTCATGGACTGGCACAACAGATCTGCAATGCACAGTGTGTGCTCCACCTACTTGTATTTAAACTGGCCATCGTTATGTCATATACACACAAGGCAGTACAATTTGTAGCATTCTGCAGGAGTCTCATAATGACATTCATGTGGGAAGCCACATGAGCCAGGATGCAAAAGAAGTGGCAATGAAAAACCATTAAAGATGTCCACAAAATATACATAATAAGAAAACAATCTAAAATATTCAAAGATGATGTAAATTCAACCACTAACTTCAATCACAATCTACCAATTAAGGAGGCACAACAGATAAAATAATCACTGTTTTTTGAGTATCTATCTCAGTACCCTTTTCATATACAGTATATGAACTTATAATAAATTAGCAAACAATCTTAGATGATTTTTCTCCTTCAAAGTATATTATTTGTTTGACAAATCTATGGATTATTATTTGAATGACATTTTGATTATTGCTATTAACCACTTTCTAGCATTCATTTTTCAATGTTTTAATAACTTTATCAGCCTAATAGAAAGTATGAAAAGTGAACAAGATTATTTTCATATGTCTATAAATAAATATAACTGTACAAACAGTTCAGTATAAGATAGAGAGCAATTAAACAGAATGGTTAAAAAAATTCCTCAACCATAACATTCTTCAATGGATGAATGAAGTATGAAGTGCCAAGATAAAGTAGGATGAGAAAATTGTTCTGGTCTCTAACACATAGGTTGAAAGCTGTAAATTAGATATCTGTGGGGTGATTTCTTTTGGGAGTGATAATTTCTCAGCACGAGGCAGATTTGAATTATGACAGACACGAGGCATTCCTGTAGAGAATCCTGTGGTCTTCTGATAATGTGAGATGGATCGATTTTTATGTGAGGTGTGAGAATCATGTTAAAGGACTTGGGAGCATAAATGATGCTAATGGGGACTTAATAAAATAAGAATTATGTGGCTTTAGTTTAGGAGTCAGTTCCATTAAAAGGGGAAAAGGACAAGGAGAATGACACCTTTTGAAATTCAAAATTTAAAAAGGCAATAAAGTATAACAAATAAATTCAAATAAAATTTTAAAGATTTTTCTCCATAAAACAGTTTGGTTTGTTAAAAAGTATATAGCTTGAAGTATTATTAAAATGAGAAAAAAGAATTATTGTAATGGAATAGGAAGGGGAACAATTATTGATAGAGACAATAAAGAGGATTAATAACTTGCAAAGTGTTGATTATATTTTTGTTTTTATAAATAATCATTAGAGCTTTTTTAAAAGACGCTTTATCTGGATGTTGTAATCAGCAGAGTCCATAGTTTGTCTGTCTTATTTAGTCAGGAACATAAATATCTATGGTCTATCATATTCATGTACAAATTGTTCCATCCTGTATTCAAAAGGCTTGATACAATGTTAAGTGGCAAATGTAAACTGGCCTTCCTTGCATGATCATGAGAATGTGTGAATTTGCCCTGTGGCTTGTGTTTAATCACAGATTGTTAATGCTTTCAACCCAGTGGTGCTGAGATTGAGCTCCTTATGGCCCTTCATTGAAAAAAGTTGGTTCAAAACATGGATGGATGCTTGGATGGTTTCAAACGGTCCAATATCCAATAAAATAGAAAAGTAAGGAAAACTCTATCCAGAGTCAATCCATGCAAGGCTGCAGGACCTGACAACATACCTGGTCGTGTGCTCAAAGAATGTGCCAGTCAACTGGCTGGTGTCCTCACAGACATCTTCAACACATACAGTATCTGAGCCAGTCGTCAGTCCCAGCATGCTTCAAGTTGACCACCATTATAACAGTGCCTAAGAAGTCATCAGTGACGTGGTTGAATGACTACTGAGCAGTTGCACTCACGCCAATGCATCGAGAGGTTAGTCATGTCACACATAAAGACAATCATCATGAAGTGCATCGAAAGGTTAGTCATGTCACACATAAAGACTAATCTCCCTGCCTCCCTTGACCCTCTTCAGTTTGCATAATACTCATACAGGTCAAATGAGGATGCCATATGCTCTGCCCTTCACCTCTCCCTGACACATCTGGATAAAAAAGACACATATATCAGGATGCTATTCATAGACTTTAGCTCTGCCTTCAACACAATCATCAAAAGCTGGTTGTAAAACTGAGCAGGTTGGGTCTGAACACCACCCTCTGCAATTGGATCCTGGACTTCTTCACAGAGAGGCCCCAGTCAGTTTGGATGGGCTGCAACACTTCCAGTAACATCACACTGAGCACTGGAGCATCGCAGGGCTGCTTACTTAGTCCACTGCTCTTCACCCTGTTGACTCACGACTGCACAGCCACGCACAACAGCAACCACATCATCAAGTTTGCGGATGATACGACAGTGCTGGGACTGATAAGCAGGGATGATTAAACAGCAAACAGAAATGAGATGGAACGGCTTTCTGCACGGTGTGAAGACAACAATTTCTCTCTCAATGTCAACAAGACAAAAGAGATAATCGTGGACTTCAGAAAATCACATTCTGCCCACATCCCACTCAGCATCAACGGTTTAAATGTGGAGATAACACATAACAGCACATAACTGAGGAACTTACATGGATGCATAACACCTCATCACTAATCAAGAAAGTCCAGCAAAGACTACACTTCCTGAGGCGGCTGAAGTGGGCGAGTCTTCCCCCTTCCATCCTCACCATGTTCTACAGAGGCACCATTGAGAGTGTCATTAGATATGGGGGTCTTCCAAGACCGTTGAAAGACTGCAGATGTTAATCACCTGCTCAAGAAAAATACATTTGACTCCTCTGTCTTTTTCAATATTAGACCCGTTTCTGTTCTGGCCTTTGTTAAGTAAATTTCTAGAAAAATAGTTTTTCGACAGTTAAATGATTACTTGAGCAAACATTTTATCCTTGACAAGTTTCTTTCGGTTTTTAGAACAAATCATACCACAAAAGCTGCAAATAATAAATAAGGTGAGGGTTAATGTGGTCAGAGGCCACATATCTGTTCTTGTTTTTTTAGATCTGAGTACAGAATTTGACACCATTGACCACCATATTCTTATAAATCAACTTAGACAATGGGTCTCTCTGGTAGTGTGTTAAGCTGGTTTCAGTTTTATTTAACAGGTAGAAAATTATTTGTTAGTTGGGGTGAGTTCAGAGGTCCATGATATTTTATATAGTGTACCACAATGATCATTATTGGGCCTGATGATTTTTTCAATCTAATGCTTCCATTAGGCCGCATTATATTGAGATACAAGGTATTCTACCACAACTATTCAGATGACACACAACTTTACTTATCTAAAGTACCTGATGACCTAGACCACATGTGTCAAACACAAGGCCCGCGGGACAAATCCAGCCCGCCTGACCTTGCAATGTGGCCCGCAGGAATCATGCTGCAATGTGGCCAAAAAAAATCATGCTGTTTCTATTTTCGCCACAAGAGGGCGCATCACTACTCTGGCAAACGCTGTGTGGCTTCATCAATGCCAGAAGCGCAGTACTGTATTGTTTCCATGGAGTCTCCCGCAGCTTAAGTCAGGTAGGAGGCGGGCCTGTAAGCGTGGTAGGAGGCGGGCCATAATGCGAGCGCGAGCTACTCCAGGTCTGAGCAGAAGCTGCCATTTGTCTCACAGCACACACACACTGCAGGCATTAAATTAGCAGCAGAAGTTGCCAGTTGTTTGTGCATTTGTAGCGCCGATCTGTGAGCAAAAGCTGCCATTGTCTGTTGATCTCTGTTGATCTCCATTGCTGATCATACTGCAGGCATTAAATCAGCATACACTTCAGGCATAAGATTAGCAGCAGAAGCTGCCAGTTGCTGAACCTACACTGCAGGCATTATTAGTAGCAGAATCTGCCACCTGTACCCTGCCAGGCATTCACGGGCGTTGTGTGAATCTTTTTTTACTCTGCCAGGCGTTAACAGCAGAATCTGGCATCTGTATTACCCTGCCTAGCATTAATAGGCATTGTGTGAACCTTTATTACTCTGCCTTCTTCACTCCATCTGCCAAATCAAGCTATCCCAGTGCAGTTTTCTACTTTTCCCTTCTACCGCAGATTGCCAATAAACTACATCTTATTAGTGGCGATATTGATCCCAAAATGTCCAAAAAAAGAAAAGTTGACACTGAAGGCAGACAATTTAATGACAAATGGGAAAGTGAATACATGTTTGTGCTTAGAAAATGCAAACCAGTATGTATATTGTGTTATGAGGCAGTGTCGGTGATGAAAGAGTACAATGTACATCGTCATTTTGACACCAAACATGGTGTTAAGTATGGCAAATATACCTTGGAAGAAAAGCATAAAATTGTGTAAGAACTAAAAGGCAAACTGCAATCGCAGCAGCAAATGTTTAGAAAGGCTACAGCGAAAAATTATGCTGCAGTGAAAGCAAGCTTTATAGTGGCCGAAGAAATTGCCCGTACTTCAAGGTGTTTTTCAGAGGGTGCCTTTTTGAAGCAATGCATACTAAAAGTGTGTGAGCAAGTATGCCCAGACCAGATACAGAATTTTCAATATGTCAGTTTGTCAAGGAACACCATTGCAGACAGAGTTCGGGAACTCTCAGGAAATCTATCAACACAGCTGGCCGAACAGGCATGCAGTTATCTCGCTTTTTCACTTGCTGTCGATGAAAGCACAGACAACATTGATACAGCGCAGCTGTCCATCTTCATACGTGCCACGAAGACCGACCTCTCTGTCACTGAGAAACTTTTGGATGTAGTTGCCATGCATGGGACGACGACTGGTAGAGATATATTTGAGGCTGTAGAGAAATCCATAAATAATTATAAATTACCATGGGAAAAGTTGGTGGGGCTAACTACTGACGGCGCACCTGCAATGTGTGGAGAAAAGAAAGGCTTGGTTGGACTAATGAAGGAAAGATTGCAAAAAAGTCACTGCAAACATACCTCTGATTACTTATCATTGCATTATGGTTTATAAAGCCTTAAATAATCTCGCTCCATCTTATATATCGGAATGTCTGACACCTTATATTCCAAATCGTAACCTCAGATCCTCAACTGAGTGTCTCCTTAGAATTCCAAGAGCAAAACTTAAAAGAAGTGGTGAGGCGGCCTTCTGCTGTTTTGCACCTAAAATCTGGAATAGCCTGCCAGTAGGAATTCGCCAGGCTAATACAGTGGAGCACTTTAAAAAACTGCTGAAAACACATTATTTTAACATGGCCTTCTCATAACTTCACTGTAATTTAATCCTGATACTCTGTATATCCAATTCATTATAATAACTATTCATTCAAAATCTGTACTAACCCCTACTCTCTCTTCTGTTTCCTTTTCCGGTGTCCTTTTGGTGGTGGCGCGCGCCACCACCATCTACCCAAAGCTCCATGATGTTCCAACAATGATGGATGGATTAAAAGCCAGAAGTCTGTATGACCATCAGCATCAAGTGACTCCGTGAGAACCCTAACTACAAAGAGGACTATTTTCATTTATGTTAGGTAGAATGCCCAGAGGGGACTGGGCGGTCTCGTGGCCTGGAACCCCTACAGATTTTATTTTTTTCTCCAGCCATCTGGAGTTTTTTTTTTGTTTTTTCTGTCCACCCTGGCCATCGGACCTTACTCCTTTTCTATGTTAACTAATGTTATCTTATTTTAATTTTGTATTTTGTCTTTTATTTTTCTTTTCTTCATTATGTAAAGCACTTTGAGCTACTTTTTGTATGAAAATGTGCTATATAAATAAACGTTGTTGTTGTTGTTGTATTATACACCAAGAGGCTATGTGTGGAAAAGTTCTGGAAATGAATGACATAATAGATAGATAGATAGATAGATAGATAGATAGATAGATAGATAGATAGATAGATAGATAGATAGATACTTTATTAATCCCAATGGGAAATTCACATTCTCCAGCAGCAGCATACTGATAAAATAAATAATATTAAAGATTGATAATAATGCAGGTGAAAAACAGACAATAACTTGTATAATGTTAAATGTTAACGTTTACCCCCCCCGGGTGGAATTGAAGAGTCGCATAGTTTGGGGGAGGAACGATCTTCTCAGTCTGTCACTGGAGCAGGACAGTGACAGCAGTACATCGTCATTAAAATACCACAGTCATTAAAACAGTTAACTTTATACGGGCACGTGGCCTGAATCATCGTCAGTTCCAGCAGTTTTTACAGGAGGTGGGTGCAGAGCATGGAGACGTGCCATACCACACAGAAGTAAGATGGCTGAGCAGGAGCGCAGTCCTCAAAAGATTTTTTGAGCTCAGAGAACAAATCACTCTTTTCATGGAAAGTAAAAGAAAACCCTTGCCTGAACTGTCAGATCCTGCCTGGCTACGTGATTTTGCTATGATGTGTGACATATGCGAGCATCTCGCCCAACTGAATCAGAAGCTGCAGGGACGCAAACAAGCCATCACGAAGATGTCTGATATGATCACAGCATTCCAGCTTAAACTTCAACTATGGAAGTCCCAACTGGAACAGGACAATCTTGCCCACTTTCCTGTTTGTTTCAGTATCTCAGCCACTGTTTCTGGTGCTTTTCCTTGTAGTCGGCTGGCTACCAAAGTTAGCCGGTTAATAACTGAATTTGAGCGGTACTTCTCTGACTTCAGAACACAGCACTCAGGCTTTGCCATCTTTGCCAATCCTTTTACAGTTGGTGTCAACAATGTGCCCCATCACCTTCAGATGGAGATAATTGAGCTTCAGACTGACAGTGACCTGAAAACAAAGTTTCAGGATGTTGCAATTGAGGACTTCTACCCTCTACTGCCCCCTGACTCAATGCCACAGCTCCGACTTCATGCTGCCCGTGTTCTGTCCATGTTCGGGAGCACCTATCTTTGTGAACAGATGTTTTCAATAATGAATCTGAACAAAAACAAGCACAGGTCACGCATCACTGTTGACCACCTCCACGCTGTTTTGCGGGTTGCTACAGCACAAGAAATAAAACCAGACATTGACTCATTGACCCGGGGAAAACGGTGTCAGACATCTAGCCAGAAAACAAAACAATGAGCATTTTATGTACATGGCAATATTACTGCTTTGCTTGATATCATGTGAGTTGGTTTGACATATTCATATTTCTGGTTAACACTCCTGGTTTCGGCCCCTTCTGTGATTGAGTTTGACACTCCTGACCTAGACACTCTAGCCTCTCTGTTTCAGTGTGTTACTTGTATTTCTGAAAGGATGAGAAGTAATTTTTTCAGGCTAAATAAGGAAAAAAACAGAAATCTTAGTGGTCTGCAAAAAAGAAAATAATGAAAGTTTTAGAAATATACTGGATCCCTTAGAATTAAGAGTCAAGGTGAAGGTAAACAGTTTAGGTGTAATCATGGACTCTGACATAAACATTAAATCACACTAGCCAACCCGCGGCGTAACATACGCCGCATAATTATGTATTGATGCGTGAACACTTGCTGAACGACACAGTTGTCCAAATGGGGTGGGTTTGTGGATACCAGTGTGAGTAAATGAAAAGATGGAACTCTGGAGAGAGCAACATACTTGTCCGTGACTGAAAGCGGGATCGTCTGTGACGATGGAGGCCACGCTGGTGAAAGTTACTTCGTCGGTAGGGATAAGTTTCAGCACTTGTTCATTAAGGTGTAGCGAGTCTTCGTTGTTGACACTTAATATAGCTTGCGTACTGAGTTGTTCTGGAGTCACAGTTGAGAAACACTTTTTTAATGTCTTTTAAGCACAGGGAAAAAAATTAACATGTGAAACATCCGTAATGTAATAAGCCACCAAGAAAAGTAACATTGCAACAATGCACGCTATGATCCGATCGCTGTAAACAGATGTGAAAACAAAATCGAGGCCAGTGCATTCTTTAACTGCCTTGTAGCACAATGGTAGTGCTGCTGTTTTGCAGTAAGGAGACTGTGGAAGATTTTGGGTTCGCTTCCCGGTTTTTCCCTGTGTGGATAGCGTTTTGAATACTGAAAACACCGGTATATCAATGTAATGAAGTATTATTATTCTTATGCGTCCAGCGCTCTGTCTCTCGCGCGCCTGTATGCGTGTGTGTGTGTTGCTCGCTCTCTCTCGCTCGCTGCACGTGTTCCTGCAGGCATACCAGTAAGTGAATGAAAAGATGGAACTCTGGAGAGAGCATCATACAACTGTCCGTGACTGAAAACTGGTTTTGGCAGTTACATGCACATCTTTTTGAAAGTTTGGCCCAGTGCCTTTGGCCCAGTTGTCATCGCAAAGGCAAATCTAACAGGAAATTGTGTTCGTGTTAAAGTAAAAGGCAAATTATCTACGACAAACAGTTTTACATGCTGCATACCAACCCGTGGCGTAGTATACACCGCATAATCACGTCTCTTTTTTAATGTTTTTTAAGCAGAGGGAAAAAATGAACATTTGCAAAATCCGTAACGCCGCTTTCAGTAAGTACAATTCACACGTGTTTAATTTGTCAGCCACTTTTTGCCAGCCGTCTTTTCTGGTTTGGGCTGCTTTTGCAGTGTTACCGCTTGTGCATATTAAATCTTGAAATCCTTCGAGTAACTAATTAACTAACTAACACCCACCCACCCAGCTTGTGAGAAAAAAATTTGCCCATTCTTTCATCATTCTGTTGCAGCCCATCAAAGACTTGCTGATCATGTTTTCTAGACTCAATATACAGTGGAACCTCGGTTCACGACCATAATTCGTTCCAAACCTCTGGTCGTAAACCGATTTTGTCTTGAACCGAAGCAATTTCGTAAATACAATCAATCCATTCCAGACCGTACGAACTGTATGTAAATATATTTTTTTAAAGATTTTTAAGCACAAATAGAGTTAATTACACCACAGAATGCACAGTGTAATAGTAAAAACGTTGAATAACACTGACACAAACACCCAGGCTCCCTGCTCAGCTGCATGGGCAGGCTCTCTCTGTCTCAGCAGCAGCCTCCCCAGCCCCCCCCCCCCCCCCCCCCCCCCGCCTCCTCTCTCTCTCTCTCTCTCTCTTTCTCAGCAACACGCGAGCCCCCTCCCCCTCTGTCTCTCAGAAGCACACGAGCCCTCTCTCTCTCTGTAACATTGCAACAGTTGTATAAACACTTTTTTTTTAAATGAGTTTTAAGCACAGGGGGAAAAAACCCAGGCTCTCTGCTCAGCAGCACACGAGCCTCCCCACCCCCCCCCCCCCCTTTCTCTCTCTCTCTCTATCTCTCTGTCTCTCTCAGCAGCACGCGAGCCCCCTCCCCCTCTGTCTCTCAGAAGCACATGAGCCCTCTCTCTCTCAGTAACATTGCAGCAGTTGTATAAACACTTTTTTTAAAAATAAGTTTTAAGCACAGGAGGAAAAAAAGGAAAATTTGAACAAATCCAAACTTTATTTAAAAGCCAACCAAGATAGTAACATTGCAGGAGTTCACCATTTTTAATCAGGCAACTGACAGTAGTGGAGTCAGGCACAGAGAAGGTCAGCTGCTGAGAAAGTGTCTCGACTGTTGTAGGGCCTACATCGGTGAAGCAGGTGAGACGCTAAGAAAAAGAGGCACAGGGCTTATTGGTTTTTAAAGACTGCTTCCTTCATTGTGTTTTAACCTCAGTTTTAAAGGATTGCGCTGCTCTCTCTGTAGCGCTGCCTGTGTGTGCGCAGCTCTCTCTCTGGGGCTGCCTGTGTGTGCCTCTGTCTCTCTCGCGCTGCCTGTGTGTGCTTCTGTCTCTCTCTGGCACTGCCTCGTGGCATGTGGATCGTAGCAGGGAGGAACTCGACTAACGTGGTGATTGGTGAGTTTTTGCATCCGGGTTGGTGGTCGTGGCTCTAGCCAACTTACTGCGTATCTTACGGCGCATAATTATGTATTGATGGGTGAACACTTTCTGAACAACACAGTTGTCCAAACAGAAGTGAAAGTAAAATCGAGCGTGGTGCGTTCTTTAACTGCATTCTCTGTCTTGTAGCGCGGTGGTAGTGTTGCTGCTTTACAGTAAGGAGACTGTGGAAGATTTTGGGTTCGTTTGGGCTGCATTTGCAGTGTTACCGCCTGTGCATATTAAATCTTGAAATCCTTTGAGTAACAAATTAACTAACTAACACCCACCCACACACACACAGCTTGTGTGAAAAAATGTGCCCATATTTTTCATCATTTTGTTGCAGCCTATCAAAGACTTGCTGCCCCCAACTCAATGTGGCTCAGACATCCATGTGTAGCGTACAACAGATGAACATAAATGACGCCGTTTTTTCCAAGGCGTCGCGTCCCAGTTAGTGGGTGTAGCTCTGTGAGTTGTCGTCGTATCCAATGGTCATAGAGTTGGTGGCCGTGGCTCCTTCCTACTTGTCGGCGGCTTAGTGAATCCATGCCCCTTCCTGCGTGCTTTCATGGGTGTCTTGTTTTGGTGTGCGTGCTTTCATGGGTGTCTTCCCCCTCTGGCGTCGACTTTGTGAATTATATATATAGATTCTAATCAGATTACTAGGACTGCATTTTTTTAATTTAAGGAACACTGCAAAAGTTAGACTTCCTTGACACTGCCAGATGCTTAGAAATTATATCACTCTTTTGTGTTTTGTCAGCTAGATTGTATTGCACTCCTAACAGAACAATCTAAGAAAGACATCAATCGGTTGCAATTAGTTCAGAATGCAGAAGCAAGAATATGGTGGGTTAAAATTTGTGGAACATTTACAACAGATGGATGATATGTACAAACCTAATGCTGCGGAATGGACTCAGGTGCTCCGTCGGAAACTAGGCACCACATGGGCCACTGTTAATCATGGGCAGCAAAATGGCCAGCAGTGGCAATGGAATGAAACCTTGCCTAGAGGCCGAAACGAAGGTCCTTTTATTGCACAATGGGAGCATGTAAAGAACAATATTAAGGACAAGTATAAGAAAGGCACAGACTGGTCTCTTATATCAGCTGCTAAACAGAAAAAAGATGAGACAGTAGATGAGTGGGCACATCGAATTCAGGAACTAATGGCAACACACTCCGGCCTTGAAAATCCAGACGATCGCATTAAAGCTGCGGTTCCTCCGTTTGTTTGCGGACTCAGAACTGACATTCAAAATAAAGTACGCACCTCCTGTATTGGGTGGGAGGCTGCAACTTTTGAGGAAGTACAACGACATGCCGAACATGCCGAAAAACAGACCAAGCAGAAGGAATCTGACACTCAGGCCAAGTTGGTGGCAGCCCAGATGAACTATTATACAGGGGGTGCTCCTGATCGAGGCCGAGGATATGGCTTCCGAGGGAGAGGACGAGGAAGAGGACGAGGAGGATATGGGGTTCCTCCTACTGACCAATCTAAGAACCCTTTTACGTCCTCTCCTTTTAACCACAACATTAATTCATACTCCTGCTATAGCTGTGGTGAAACCGGTCATTTCCGCCGGGAGTGCCCCCACAGACAACAGCAACACCCGGCACCCCCTCCTCCGCCTGTCTTTCCCGACACACCCGACCAACAATTCTGGCCGTAGGATTTCGCAGGGACCCCCAGCCATTCGCTCCAGTTACCTCTGCTCACCCATAATTCAGAAACTGATCCTTTACTGACATTGCTTGTTGATGGCACTGAGACTATTTTTTTAGTTGATACTGGAGCCACTCGATCTACCCTCTCGCTGGCAAAGGTCCCTGCCTCGAACGAGACTGTTACTGTGCTTACTGCCTCTGGACAACCTCACCTTCTCCAAGTTTCCAAACCCCTTCAAGTTCAGTCACGTCCTGGAGGACATACTTTACTGCACCGATTTCTTTTAAACCAGCTTTGTCCAGTTAACCTTTTAGGAAGGGACCTCATGACAAAACTTTCTCTCTCTATTTCTATGACTGAAAAAGGCTTTTTCTGTTCAACCCCCAAGTTGTTGTGTCAAATCACCCCCCATCCTAAACCCTCCTTTGCAGCATGGACTTTAAATATTTCCCCCCATACCATTCTCCTCAAAGCCCTTCACTCTTTTCCCTCCTGTCTTTTTCCCCATTTACAGGTCCCTGACACCTTACATTGCACTGCCCAATATTTTCCTACAGAAGTAGACACCCCCTGGCTAGAATCTTTCCTTACTTCAGGTACTTGCCCGAAACCCTTCACATCCCCTGTATTTTTATTTCATCCACAAAGGCAGCTGCGTCTGTCCATCTCACATGCTCACAGAATATTTTCTATCTAGGCGGCTCAGTGCCTCATATTTCCTTAGCCAAATCACGCACTATTAAATGGGTGGAAATAGGACCATGGGTAGAAAAATGTCTTAATAGAGCAGATTGGTTACCTGTTGCTCCAGGTATTTTTGATACTTCAGACCATTTGATAACTAAAGTGGTGCTTCAAACTGATTTTTTAGTAAATCGTGCTTTGTGCCGCCCTTCCTCTTTTGCTTTTTCATTGCAAACCACTTCCCCTTCTTGGTTATCTATGCTCCCTGATTCACTGTGGTCACAGGGAAAGAATGATTATGGAAGGATGGCCCATTGTGAGCCTCTGGTGATCCACCCGAAATCCTCCTTCCGCCCGCACCGTGCCCAGTATCCTCTGTCTCCCGAAGCAGAGGCTGGCATTTCCACCGTACATTCTGATCTCGTAAAACGCGGTGCCATTATTCCAATTAAATACTCTCCAGTTAATTCCCCTATTTTACCTGTAAAAAAGGCTGACGGTTCATGGCGTTTCGTACAAGATTTAAGACAAGTCAATTCTGCCGTCTTCCCTAGGGCTCCTATCGTCCCTAACCCTTCCACTATTCTTTCTACAATCCCTCCCTCTGCTCGTTATTTTTCAGTGATTGATTTAGCCAATGCTTTCTTTTCCATTCCTGTACACCCTGATTCTCAATTTTGGTTTGCTTTTACTTTTCAAAACCGCCGCTGGACATGGACCGTCATGCCTCAGGGATACACTGAAGCCCCTTGTGTATATGGACAAGCCCTTGCTCAAAATTTAGAAGGCTTTTGGCCAGATAGAGGTAGTATATTAATACAGTATGTAGATGATATAATGCTATGTAGCAAGAATAAAGAGGACTGTGCACTAGATACCCAGAAGTTATTGTTGTATCTGGGGGACAATGGCCATAAAGTTTCTAAAGCTAAGCTGCAGTTAATTCAAACAACTGTAAAGTACCTAGGTCATGACATCACTTGTTGAACAAGAGCTCTCTCTAGCGATCGCATTAACACCATTCAAAATCTCCCCAGACCTGTCACAAAACAGCAGGTCATGTCTGTATTGGGCATTCTAGGCTACTGCAGACAGTGGGTTCTAAATTTTACTGAAAGAGCACAGCCGTTGCAACAATTGGCTAATACACCTGGCGTTCCTCTTTCGGGCCAGGTCCAATGGAATGAACAGGCCGAGATGGCTTTCCGTGACTTAAAAGCTGCTCTTCTTTCTGCGCCTGCGCTTGGTTTACCTGATCATTCTCGTCCATTCACTTTGTTCGTGGACGAAAAGCAGGGATTCATGAATGCAGTATTAACGCAGCTGCATGGGGATAAACAGAGACCGGTGGCCTATTTTTCTAAAAAACTGGATCCAGTAGCCGCAGCGCTTCCTCCGTGCCTTCTGTGGCTGCGACAACAGAAGCTGTATTAGCAAGCACGGATGTAGTTCTCATGAGCCCCCTTACAGTACAAGTACCTCATGCTGTACATTCCATATTAATACAGGCTAAAACCTCGCATCTCACCACTGCTAGGGCAATACACTATCAGAATGTACTCTGTACTTTGTCAAATGTTACAATAGAAAGATGCTCTACTTTAAATCCTGCCACCCTCCTTCCAACCGAAAATGAAGGTGAACCACATAATTGTCATGATGAAATAGCAAAGGTTGTAAAACCTAGAGTAGATCTACAGGAAACACCCTTCGAAATTGGAGAAATAATTTTTGTGGATGGATGCTCTTTAAGATTAGAAAACGGAGCACCCTCGACCAGTTACGCAGTGGTCCAAGGGGACCGCCTGCTGGAAGCAAATCGAATTCCATCAAGCTTAAGTGCACAAGCAGCTGAACTTATAGCACTCACTCGAGCATGTCAGCTGTCCGAAGGAAAGATCGTAACAATTTATACGGATTCCAGGTATGCTTTTGGAGTCTGCCATGATCATGGAGCACTATGGAAACTAAGGGGATTTAAGACCAGTACTGGCAAACCCATTCAACATCAGAAATTGATCGAATCCCTTTTAGAAGCTATAACCAAACCATCGAAGTTAGCAATTGTTAAATGTCAATCCCACACAGGAAAACAGGATCCTGTTAGCAAAGGAAATGAATTAGCTGACCACTTTGCTAAAAGGCTGCATATAATAACACACCAATTTCTTTATTCCAACAGAGAAATGACCAGGACCCTGATAATCAAATTATTTCTTTACAGAGTGCAGCCACGGACATCGAAAAAAGAAAATGGCCCAAAGAAGGGTCCCTCTCTGATGGAGTCTGGACTCATAAACACACTAACAAACCTTTTCTCCCAAAAGCCTCTTTCCCAGGAATGGCAAAAATAGCTCATGGTCTCGATCACGCAGGTAGAGATGCCATGGTTCGAGATGTAGAAAAACATTGGGAAGCTGTAGGTTTCTCTACATATGCAGAGCAATTTTGCAGACGCTGTGCATTATGTCAGAAGTTTAATGTAGGAAAGGGCACCCAGGTAAGTCCCGCCGTTACCCCTAACCCAATGGGTCCGTTTGAACATCTCCAAATGGATTTCATTGAACTAACACCGTCTAAAGGTTACCGTTATTGTCTAGTAATTGTTGATGTGTTCTCCCGATGGGTAGAAGCTTTCCCTTCAAAACACAACGATGCCAAAACAGTAGCTAAAGCACTAATTAAAGAGATTATTCCAAGATGGGGTATCCCTCAAAAGTTGCAAACAGATAATGGCACTCACTTTGTGAATTCCATTATAAATGAATTAACTGCCTGGCTCCAAATCAATGTGCACCATTATTGTAAATACCATCCCCAAAGCGGAGGCATCGTAGAACGATGCAATGGCACCTTAAAAGCTAAGCTCGCAAAAATTTGTGAACAAACTAATTTATCATGGCCGGATGCACTACCTTTGGCTTTAATGGGATTGAGAGGACAGACACACCGACAATTGGGACTATCGCCATTTGAAATTCTGACCGGACGTCCCATGCCCGTTGGCATGGTTATAGGTAATGTGAGTCTGCATACTGTGGACAATGATCTTCTCTCTAGTCTTGCAGGTCTCCGAACCTCGTTGAAGGAAGTCCACCAGCAGGTTAATCAGGCCTGGAGGACCAGCCCACCTTCTAAGGATTCACCAATTCCCTTGGGCACCTGGATCCTGGTTCGAGACACTCGGAGGAAACACTGGCATCAGCCTAGGTGGAGAGGACCATTCCAAGTTCTTCTGTCCACGCCACACGCTGTGAAAGTTGAAGGATTGCCCGCCTGGATTCACGCTTCACACTGCAAAAGATGGCATCCCTAACATTCATACTCATTTTGATTACAGTTTTACTGTTCTTCCTTCCATTATCCATTTTACGAGTGACACTGACTTTCCAGGTAGGGAAGACTGCCTCATTCCAGGTTGACTTTTGTGAAATCGCCCCCTGTAGTGGAAGACAGGAACAATGGGAATGGTTTGACAAATATGTCAACTAGAAAAAGGAAATTTGAGCACATATTTCCAGTTTTACCATCGTTACATTGGTTACCATGTCTTTTAGAACTGACTGATGGTATATAAAGTTTTATATAATCTTGCTCCTTCCTGTTTGTGGAGTGTCTGTCCCCCTACATTCCAAGTGGTAACCTTAGATATTCTAAATGATGGTCAGCTTAATAATTCCAAGAACTAAGCATACCAGAAGTGGTGAGGTGGCCTTTTGCAGTTATGTACCAGAAATCTGGAATACTTAACCAATAGAGATAAACCAAATTAAAAGTATGGAACATTTTAAAAACTCATAAAGCCCTAAAAACTTCTTTTTTTTTTTAAATTTTTTAATTTGGATTTTTCATAGCTACAGTCATATGAAAAAGTCTGGGAACCCCTCTCCAGCCTGCATAATAATTTACTTTCAACAAAAAACATAACAGTAGTATGTCTTTCATTTCCTAGGAACATCTGAGTACTGGGGTGTTTTCTGAAAAAAGATTTTTAGTGAAGCAATATTTAGTTGTATGAAATTAAATCAAATGTGAAAAACTGACTGTGAAAAAATTTGGGTACCCATGTAATTTTGCTAATTTGAATGTGTGTAACTGCTCAATACTGATTACTTGCAACACCAAATTGGTTGGCTTAGCTCATTAAGCCTTGAACTTTATAGACAGGTGTGTCCAATCATGAGAAAATGTATTTAAGGTGGTCAATTGCAGGATTGTGAGAATGGTTACAAACAACCCACAGATCACTTCCAAAGACCTGCAAGAACATCTTGCTGTAGATGGTGTATCTGTACATCGTTCTACAATTCAGCGCAATTTGCACAAAGAACATCTGTATGACAGGGTGATGAGAAAGAAGCCCTTTCTGCACTCACGCCCCAAACAGAATCGCTTGTTGTATGCAAATACTCATTTAGACAAGCCAGATTCATTTTGGAACAAAGTGCTTTGGACTGATGAGACAAAAATTGAGTTATTTGGTCATGACAAAAAGCGCTTTGCATGGCAGAAAAAGAACACCACATTCCAAGAAAAACACCTGCTACCTACTGTCAAATTTGGTGGAGGTTCCATCATGTTGTGGGGCTGTGTGGCCAGTTCAGGGACTGGGGCCCTTGTTAAAGTTGAGGGTCAGATGAATTCAACCCAATATCAACAAATTCTTCAGGATAATGTTCAAGCATTAGTCACAAAGTTGAAGTTACGCAGGGGTTGCATATTCCAACAGGACAATGACCCAAAACACAGTTCGACATCTACAAAGGCATTCATGCAGAGGGAGAAGTACAATGTTCTGGAATGGCTGTCACAGTCCCCTGATTTGAATATCATCGAAAATCTATGGGATGATTTGAAGCAGGCTGTCCATGCTCAGCAGCCATCAAATTTAACTGAACTGGAGAGGTTTTGTATGGAAGAATGGTCAAAAATACCTCCATCCAAAATCCAGATGCTCATCAAAGGCTATAGGAGGCATCTAGAGGCTGTTATATTTGCAAAAGGAGGCTCAACTAAGTATTGATGTAATATCTCTGTTGGGGTACCTAAATTTATGCACCTGTCTAATTTTGTTATGATGCATATTTCATATTTTCTGTTAATCCAATAAACTTAATGTCACTGCTGAAATACTACTGTTTCCATAAGGCATGTCATATATTAAAAGGAAGTTGCTACTTTAAAAGCTCAGCCAATGATAAACAAAAATCCAAAGAATTAAGAGGGGTTCCCAAACTTTTTCATATGACTGTATATTTTAGTTGTGCTCCTCATAGAATGTGCATGCATAGAATTATCATATTCTTCAGTGACTTGCAATCTTTTCTAATCTTTACTTTTCTCTGCTTTCTTTTCCAATTTCTCTGTATTGATGTTTTGCAGCACCACCATCTGACTGAGGCACTGTGCAGGCACCTGTAAGGCTCGAATGAAGACGGGTGTCCCAGCTGTTCAGGAGACTTAGTGCATCAAATCCTCTTGGATGAAGGCTGGAAACAATAAGGAATGATTTAAGAACATTTATGTTAGGTAGTATGGCCAGTGGGGGCTGGGCGGACTTGTAGCCTTGATACCCCGGTAGATTTTATTTTATTTCTCCAGCTTAACTGTTTTTTGTTTATTATCACACTCATCTTTTGGGACTCAGAATACATTATATATTATGACTCTACATTTCTACTAATTGTCTATTTTATGTAAGCTCATATTGATTTATTTTTTATTACTTATTACTGTTCTTGTCTAATTTAACTTGTTTTTCCTTTCTTGTAACTAATTTTTTTATCATCTTGTAAATCATTTTGGGCTGCATACTGTGTATTAAAATGTGCTATAGAAATAAAGATTGTCATTGTTGTTGTTTTGACATTCCCAGAAGCTCAAGGTGGAATAGCTATAAAAACAATGGGTCGAGAATATGCCTAAATTTCACAGCATTGTGCTTCAGCTCTATACTGAGGAATATCTTCAGCCAACAAGTTAGTTAAGTCTGCCTCACAAACCTCTAGTGGTTCTTCACACATGCAAGAATGGACACTAAGGTGGCCAAAAACTGCCCTCTTCCAAAAACTGTTCACTGAGCTTCGTAGGAAGAAGCTTAGCCTTATGAAGCTGAGAACACATTGATAACAAATTTGAATCAGTCCATCCATGAAATAAAACACTATAGCTAGTTAATGGTAGAGACAATTGGACTTTAAATGGTAGTTGGCAGTTCATAGCATATGCGCTAAAACTCTGTTGCAGGAAAGCAGCAGCTTGTTTGTTGAGCATGTAGCATGACTTCAACATGTGAAATTCACGCTCAAAAACTATGACAGTGCCCATAAGCCATAGCAATACATGTCCACATTGTCTAAAAAATGCAAGTTAAAGTCTACAAAATTAACCAACGCTGCAGTAAGGAGATCATGGGTTTGCATTCTAAGTCCTCCCTGCGTAGAGAGCTCTTAGAGTAGTGAGAAAAGTGCTACCTATATAAATGTAAAGAAATTCCGCCACCTACACCTTATATAACAGGATGGGCTTTATTTGCTTCTTTGTGTCCTACACAGCATAACAGGGATGCCCTTGATATGCAGAAATAGGAGATCACCTAAATTTGTGGGGGGTTTGTCAAGAGTTAATAAGACAAATATAAACTTACACCACAGTTCACCCTCTCCATTCCATTTGGCAGTGTATCCCTTTTCCGTGTTCCTCCTCCTTTTTCATATAAACACTATTGACACTGTGTATAAACTCCTGGTTATATTTTTAAGAATATAAAAAGTTTCACAATTGAGAGGAGACCTAGTCAGTCCATTAGACTTGTCTGTAGAAAACAGATCTACCGGTATTAATATATTTTAAAATATTAAAAAATTAGGAATCCTGGTTGACTTCTTCTGCTGAGAAGCCTCTTTATTCATTTCCTTCCTTTTTATCATTGATAACACACTGAACTAACTTTAATCCAAGTCAGAGTCACAGGGAACTGGAGCCTTACCTGACAGCACTAGGCACAGTAAAGGAACCAATGCTGGATTGGGCAGCACTCCATTCCAGAACAATTCACCCATACATCTACACTTCCCATAAACCAGTTACCTTAACATATACAATTTTGGAATTTGTAAGAAAAAACTCACACCGACCAGGCAGACAGTGACTGGGAATGCAATTCAAACCCAACAAGTGCTAACCACTGCATCACTGTGCCATTAATTTTTTTGCATTAGTACTTTTTTTTTTTTTGAGTACAGTGACTTTTTTCACCTTTTATTCAACTATTAAGGTACCTCACCCAGTGTTTTGCTTTAGGAATTTACTATTTATTTGTGTTATTTATTTGTAAAGACCAGCTATTGCCAACATATTTACCATTCCTTAATTCCCAGGAGTAAATGACTTTAACTGTCAAGCAGGCAATAAATATTCTTTTATTAAAATAAAAAAATCAGTTTAGACCTAAGCCCCTATACAATTACAGCCAATTTCTACTTTGCCACTTTTGGGAAAAGGTAAGACTGCACTGACTTCTCAACTAAAAATCTATTTTTATCCTTTCAACATTTGAAGGAACTTTTTTTCAGTCAGAACTACAATACAGAGGCAATACATTAGGGTCATGAATGACTTCCTAATTACTATTGATTTTGGTTTCATGGCAATTAATGTCTTGCTAGATCTTAAATTTAAATTGACTCATCACAACAGTCTCCTAATCATTTGTAGGATAGTGTTCAAATCCCTGGTACCATCCTGCGCTAATTTTGATTATTTTCACCACCATTATTATGTCTCTCTTGACACCTCATTTTCAAAACCTCCTGCTTTGTCTTTATGTGATCTTCTTTAAGATTAATTTAAATCTTCAATAAGTTCTTACCTACAGCATCTTTTAAAGTCTATTTATTTTTATTATATTATAACATTTTATTGTACCAGATGCAGTCTTTATGGCTTACTTATTTTATAAATAAGTATGAATTTGAACAAATATTTATATTACAAGAAATATACTAATAAACGTCTCCTCAAGTTTACCCTTAGTCACAATTATAATGAAACAATCCTTACTTTACAGCCTCAATTTACTTCAGCATATAATCTGTTCTTTCTTGACGCTACGTGACATATACACTTGCTGCTACACGAGCAGTGTACTGACTATTCTTGCGTGCATTCTTTATGTAAATGTGGAGGATTCCACCAAGTGGCAGTGTGAGATTCTGTTGCAAAAGGCAACAGCAATAAAGAAGATGGTATGCGAGACCTTTAAATGTATTGTGTCATTACAATTGTGAATATGTGATGCCTGTATTGCCTATGCAAGAAATAGATACTGAAAAGTACCATGAATACTTTCGTATGTTATAACGTTTGATGATTTGCTTCACTGCATCTGAACTTTCATCAAACATTGAAGCACATACATTAATCCTGTTGGAGCAGCAATTAGGCTTTCCGTCACACTGCATTATCTTGCAACGGCCAAATCCTCACTTCTTTTCTCAGACATTGTCTGCTATGCACGGATGTATTTGTCTCGAATTTGCTTCCATTTCATCTTGCACATTTCCACATCCCCTTTCAAACAGCTGGTACTTTGATGCCAGCTGTTCTGACAGGCATATTTTTCAGTATGGAGATGTTGATAGTGAAAAACGATGCTCATGTCATGTGTCAAAATTTGAACACATACGACACTTACATTTTTGCTGGTCCTATAACTTCTGCACATGTCACGATAATTTCTAATGATGTGCTCAAAGGACGTGGTAAAAGAGTGCTGGGAACGTGTGGCAGCCATGATCCATGTGTATAAAGTGTTCTCAGCATCAAGTATAATCCGGCCTTTGGTGATCTAAAGCTTAACTATTCTTAATAATCAATTGCAGCCCTATATGTTTTCAGATCACTTCTCTTACTTTCATAATAGTAAATGAAGTATTTAGGTTACGTTTGTAAGACTTTCATAAAAATGTATGTAGATATTAAGTAATTTCTGAATTAGATTGACAATATTAACATGATCTGGTGTTGTCTGTCATTTACCTTTATTTTCATCTTTCCTAGTTGTGTTAACTATTTCATCATTAATCAAATACACTGCTGAGCCTTTTAATTTTACTTTGTATCAGTCACAAGGACAAACAACCCAAAAAGGCCAACAACACATCCATGGTAAAAATCCACAGTATATCTCATGTAAGAATTTGCCACATCCCATATTCCCTTGAGAATACCCCAATGCAGCAAACCCTTTTACTGTAAGTTGATCCCGGAACTGAGCATGCCAAACAAATACATAATTTCAGGATGAACAGACTTCCAGAGGTGGAGTGTATTGATCTTCTGCATTCTTTACTTTTACAAGTGGTGAAGAGTTGAACTAGATATTTAGAATGATTATGTTACATTATATTTAGAACTGTCTGGATGATGTTCTGTCTGGTTCTTATCATTTAATCTATACATGGCAATTTAATGCGTCTGTCTCATCCATCATTTGACAAAAGATGTATTAAACATTAAAATGATCCTCCATACAAATCCTTTTAAATTGTATTAACTTCTAAAAATGCTTTTCACATGAGCTTTTTATCCCTCAGCCTTGTTTGCCTGAATTATGCAATCTGCACTTCCATGGCAATTTAACATTAGAATCCCTGAAGCCTACAAAAAAATGTATAATCCTAGGCCACCTTAAATTCCTTTGCACCTCTCCATCAGCATCTTTTGTTTTATAAATGTGTCGATCAGCACAAGCAGCCTGCAATCCCATCCCCCGACTGCTGCAGTTCAACTTGGGCAAAAAGTTCTCCCAGCTCAAGTCTTGTTTATCGCAGTGTGAGTTGCCTGGAGTTGTATGGGGTAAATAATATATCGTTATTTGGAAAACATGCATTTCATGTGTGTTCTGTGTCTACAACGATCTATGTAAATGTAGGATGACAGGACATGCTGGCAAGAAATGTTGAACATATACCTAAAATAGAAACGTTTTTCATGTTATAGTACTAATGACAAAATTTTGACATGAAGTGTATAATGTGTGAAGATGAAGTCCAAATATCAAATAGACACTTACACAAAAGGTACACGTATAACAAAACAAGTGCAGTTTTAGTCAAGAATATAATCGAAGAAAAAGACATTAACTTGGGGTACATCACTGACATGATCGCTTGGGTGGTACAGAGGTAAGAACTGCTGACTCATAATCAAGAGGTTGTCAGCTTGATTCCGGTCACTTCCTAGAACTACCGTTTTCAGTAGTGAGCTGCTCTTATTGTTACTATTATAGAATAAAAACATACATTTGATATGAGTCTGTAACGGCCAATGTAAATTTATGGTTAGCTTTTTTTTGTTATTCATTTTTTTTCTCTCAGTAACGCTCATGCTCCCCCCAATCTCACACTGCTGTTTTCAAATAAAGATGTGCTATAACAGAGGTGAACTCAGATGAGGATGAGGGTTCTACATCCGAGAAAGAGAACTGAAGACTCTACCGCAAAAAATGTCCACTCACACATAAGAACAATGCATTTGCACCAGGCGCCGTTTTGATACAGCAAGAGGTCGGGCATCATCCTGCCAGTGAATCTGACACATGCATGTCCTTCAACGAAACAGCTGGGCATACCGAGCTCGCTAAGGTATAGTGTAAAGTTCTGTTTGTGATTATGTTTTATGATGGTCTTTATATAAAAAACATTTATGTTACTTATATAAACGCCACATCAAATGTTGTTTGAATCTTTATTTTATAAGTGTACCTTTTGAGAAAGTGTTTATTTGAATTTTGGACTTCACACATTATACACTTCATGTAAAAATTTTGTCATTAGTACTATAACATGAAAAAAGTTTCTGTTTTAGGTATATGTTCAACATTTCTTGCCATGCATCCTACATTTACATAGATCACTGTAGACATGGAACACACATGAAATGCATGTGCTCCAAATAACAATATATTATTTACCATATATAACTCCAGGCACCTCACACCCAGATAAGCAGACTTGAGCTGGGAGTACTTTTTGCCTGAGTTGAGCTCTGGCGGTGGAGGGGATAGGATAGCAGGCTGCTTGTGCTGATCGAAAACATTTCAAAATAATGACACTAATGGAGAGGTGTGAAGGAATTCAAGGTGGCCCACGATTACAAGTTTTTTCATAGGCTGCAGGGATTCTAGTGTTAATAAGATATAATACAGAATTAGTATTTATACTAATATCCACTCGCATACACTTTAATTCCTTTTGCATTTTCACTTAATTTTAGTGATATTTTATTACACATAAAAAATTGCATTTGCACTTCAATGACATCCCATTGTATGCCATGACAAGACCCCCCCTTTACGAACAATCTTCAGAGAATACTTCACCCACAAATATTTTTTATATGTTAGTTACCCATTGTAGTGTAGATTTGTAGCAATGACTGACAAAAATTTTCAATCTTATGTTTTCATTGAGAATGCAGATAATAAAGCTTCTGATAGACTAATGCTGTACAAAAGCAAACAATATCAAAAACTTTAAAAATCTTATGATACTCTTGTTACATAACCCGTTGCATAATCCACATGTCAGTTTCATCCAGTCATATGCTAACAATGAACCAAACACATGTATTCTTTGCTAAAATATTTTAAAATAAATACTTCCAGAAAATCAGTGCAGTGCACTAACTGGAAATGAATTAAAACAAGACTGGGCTTTTGAATTCAAGACCTACTTCTCCACCTCATTTAGTAGTCAAGAGCTGTGGCTTTTTCTCATTCAGTTCAATTTCCAAGAAATGTTCATTTTTGGCAAAACACTGATAATAACATTATATATATATAAGAAAATGCATAATATTTATAATATAAAAATTATGAAAACTTACCAGTAAGCCAGCTTTCAAAATTTCAAAAGAGTTTCCAAAAGAGAAATGAGCATGACATTTCGAATTTTAATTACTAAAAGATGTGTAAATATACTGCACATGTACTTTTAGTTACAAATATGTAACACATGAGATCTTTTTTCCTTTGGCTATGGATTATTATAAGAGTACTGGCCCAGAATAATTTCTTATTAGAGGTTGTGTAACAATGATTCTTTTTTTTTTCTCACTTGGCAAGACAGTACAGAATAAGAACAAATCAGGACAGTTCTAAAATGTGACTATTTATAAAACTATAAAACAATAAGCTTTATGACATGTAAATCTAGAAAGGGTTCTATTTAGAATATACGTATGTGTACTCACCCCAGAAATTCTCAGCATTTCAGAGAACAGACTTTAACTGTCAAGCATCAGCGATCAGAAGCCACTGACCTTACGTTCCTGTGACATTAAGATTGTGAGATCTAGCTTTGTAAATAAGGGTGACAGAGCTTGTCCCTTTTTTTGTCAGTGATTAATTGATTATCAGTTAGAGCAAGTGTCCCTTATATCCAGCTGAATATATGAATGAAATACCTTCTTAGCTTTGAAGCAGTGCTTTGTTTTATCTTGCACAAGGTTGTGTTACTGACATGTGACTATGCAGAGAGTCACATTATCGTCCTGGTGATGTCATTGTTTGCTTTCCTTCCAAAGAGCACAACACTTTGTTGTGATCAAAAGTACACATTTGATCACTGAGCCTATTCCAATGTGTCAACAGAAACAAGCATGTAATTAGATATAAAAAAAGACGACAGTAAAATTAGAATGTCATTTTATACAATAGTGGAGCATGTAATACTTATAATTAGGCTTACCATAATCATGAAGCTTTAAACCGGGACAGGAACGGGAGCTAGAGAAAAAAGAAACAAAAACTACCAAAAATTGTTTATTAAAAGTACCTATAAATCTTTTTACATATTACATAACTTATATAGAAAGTCTGCTTAGAGCAGAAGTTTAAATTATTTATTTATTGTACCAGTCATACTTCTCGCTGGAGTGAACTTTTTTCAATACCTTATCATTTTTTAAAATTTTTTCATAAAAGTCATTGCATGTTATGCCAAAGTTTAATTTACAGTACAGTCACGCTCGTACGGTAGACTCCAGCATGCAGCTTCGGTCATCCAACCAAATGTGTTTCATTATCGAGAAAACACGCTCCAAAGGTGTGGACGTTCCTGGCAGACATAAAATATATTGAATCATTTTAACCAGATTAGATGCATCGATATGTTTATCTTGAAAATGTTTGAATAACTGGATCCATTTGTCAACATACTCAATTTGGGTCGTCGTTGAACCCCACTCTTCATTTCTTGACGCAAAAAAAGATTTTGCGAGTGAAAACTCGTCAAAAAGATTATCAGTATTAATTTTTTGTCGATCATCTGAACCGTGTATTGCATTTATAGCTTCAGCAGATCGTTCAATCTCGTCCCATTTCAGTACATTTTGCAATCCAACCCATGCGAAGATCTCGGCGCCACTGAAACTGTTTTCCCACAATTCAATGTAAGAAATGCATCGTCTGTAAAATACAGTTATCTCCGTCATAAATCTATTAACATCCTGGCTACCGAGTTTTCTCAACAACTGTTTCGCTGCTAGTGGGACAAAGTTACTATCCATCCTTTCCTGAAGATTTGATTTCAATTGTTTTAGCTCCAAAATAATGTCTGTTGCGCTTGCTTTACTTTTTTCCATGAGTAGCACAGTCTTGTTAAAATGATTCAGTTGTCCATGCACAAGCCAAAAATATAATTCACTTGTGTCACTTTCAAAAAAATCTCGCATTGCACATGGACAGTTCTCTTGTGCAAGGAAATATGATTTCAGTCCTTCGGATATATTTAAAATTCTTTCGACTGCCGGCAACAGAGAAAGAAATCTTGTACTTCCATGCTGGACTAGTTTTTTGTATTCCACATAAATATATAAATATGAAAATATTTATATATTTTCACAACAAGACCTTCAATTTCGATTGGCAGACCATCCACAGCAGTTTGAAGTGTATTGTGCACTATATGTAAGCCACATCCAATGCCGACAATATTAATTCCAAGTTCTTGTTTGAGCCGACTGTAAACATTATTTTGTCCTCTTTTATGTACGCCTCCAAAATTTGTGTTACAATTGTCACCACAAAATGCAGCTATTTTTCTGTCAATCTCATGACGACATAATTTTGAAATTATATTTTCAGTCAATATTTCCGATGTCTCACCGTGAACAGATTCAAAATCCAACAGTTTTACTTGTACGCCTTCCAATGGTAAAAAATATTATCCAACAACGGGCGCTAGTTTTACGTCTTTTCTATTTGAAGTGTTGTTGGTAACACTTACAAAAAGCATCTTCTGTAAGTCAGCATGTAATTCTTCCACAGACTATGGTGCCAGAACATTTAAAATTATCGCTTTGCATTTGGTTCTCACGACACCAAATTTGGGTTCAAAGAATTTTGAGATCAATTTGGACGTACAGTCAGAAGTTTTGAAGCTCATATCATGCATTGCTGTGTGAAAAGCAAATGTGGCCTCTTTGGCTGCAATAACTAAATCATCTTGAATGGGATCATCATTTTTAAAAAATGTTTTTATAGATGAAGTTCTTGCAGTCGCCGTAACACCAGCCTTGCATTTCACACACTTTAAGTGATCCTTAATGTCCACTTACCCACCGTGTGCAATAGAAAATTCTGAGAAACATTGCTGGCACTTCACTCTGCTATCCTCACCACAAAGCTTTTTTATAAATGGATAGTCCTCTTGCAGTTCATTCATAAATTTGCAATTTCTTTTCGGCATTTTAAACACAACTATAACACATCTGGGTTAAAATCTGAATTTAATTACATAGATAAATTACGCGTAGCTGCGTCAAAATTCTTACATAATCATATTCTTACGTAATCGTACTGCAAGTGATCAGCGTAAACTGACTGTCACCTGCCCCGCGAAAGAAAGACGCACGGGATGGGGGAAGCGGTTGCACACACCGCGCGTCTCATCATGACGCAAGACAACAACAGGGACAAAATACCAAACCGGTCGGGTTGCCGGGACCAATGTCTAAAACTGGGACAATCCCGGTTAAACCGGGACGTATGGTAAGCCTACTTATAATGATACCTGTATACATTTGGAATATTGTAAGCTTGCACAATTTTAAAAAGAAAACTTTTTAAAGGACACCTACTGTATATGGTTATATTAAGTAGGTGAAAAGAACAAAAACATTAGTATATAGCACATGAAAGTTGAATTATATGTGTCATTCTTTACTTTTTTTTGCAAGTATATTTGAAATCTTGTTATGTTGTAGAAAAGTTAAAGATGGAGAAAAACACAATTACGTTGTAGAAAAATTAAAGATGGAGAAAAACAAAATCTAAAAACATTACCAAGAATTATTAACAAACTTTTTTAAAGTGCATTTTAAAGCTTTCCTTTTACAATAAATAAGTAAAATCTCACTTTACTATATTGTCAGGCGTGAAAACATCTTCAAAATGTGTTAATTCTGAGAATGTTAGGCTCACATAAATTTTTCTCAGAAACAGTGTGCTCCCCTTTCCGACTGAGGAAATGACTCATATAGTACTTACAAATCTATTTTGTCGTTTATCAAACACAGCATCCTAGACAGCATTTTATATTACGAATTGCAAGCTACATAATGTTTAAAATGTATACTACTTACTAATGAATACCTGTTTTTCATTTATAGTTCTCTTCTGCTCTTTTTCACAATTCAAAATATTGTAACTGAAAGGTCTACTCACAAAAATTATTATTACAAGCAGCAGAGATGAGCAAACATTTTTCTTAAGGGCTAAATAAAAGAGTTGCTAAAGTTAAAGGTAAAGTCTTTTACAAAAATATTTCTTAAACATTTCCAAAACTAAAATGCAAAGTTATTAGTCATTTTTTTCTTTATTTGCTTGAGTGTTTGTCTCTTGTGAGTCATCTTTAGAACTTTCAATATTTGGAAGCTTGCTTAATGTGAATCTTATATTTTATCAGCCATCTTATACATCATGACTACCTTGATTTCACAGTTCAATAGTATGTGAATCACACAGGTGAAAAAGACACAAAATCATAGAGACCAGACACACAAAATGGTGGCACCCATGAAAAAACAAACACACTAAAACTTGACAAAATAACATCATTGAAATGTTCAAATATTGGAATAGGCAAGAAGCATCCTGTTTATTATTCAATGTAAAAGAGCAAAATTATAACTGATCACATTATTATACAATTTTTTAATGCACATGATCAGTTTTACAAAATTACGGAAATGTTTTTGCTTTGGTGGAGTTAAAATGATAAAGAGTAAGATTTTTGGAGTAAACGGTACAAAAGGTAACACAGTAAAACATCTAATGAAAAACAAATCTTTAACAAGACTAGGAAAACACTGTGTTTGTTTTTGAGGGGTTTAGGCAATGTGTGCATTTGCACCCAATTAAATATTCTATCTTTTTTAATTGTATATAATCTCTATATTAATTTGATGAATATCATTGCAATTAAGAAGCACATTATTTTCCTTATACTGGATAACTTACAATATTTTTTATCAGTTTTGACATATTTAATCATTTTCCTTTCCCTTTCACCCACTGTATGGCATTTTAGTAAGCAGTATACAGAAGAGAAAGGTTAACGGTCTCATTTTTCTCTGGTGGTTGAAAAAGAAGAGCTGAATTCATGAAAGGCTGCTGTATTTAATATAAATAGTGTGATAGTCTATTTTTGCCATTTTCAGATTTTTTTTTCAGTATCAGATAGTTTAGCACACAGAAGAAAAGTGTGGTGCAGGGTTCATCCAATTAAGAAAAAAACCAAGCAACTAGTAATGTTTTGAAAGCAACTATAATTAATAAGCAATGCATGTGGTAAAGAGGAAGATAATGCTTGATGCCTCCTCTTAAACACGAGCTCTTATTTTTAGTATATTTTAGAATATTACAGGTTAAAAGTGTAAGCAAAATGTATGGAATTAAACTGCATTAGCATATGCGTATCACAATCTGAGGAGTAGTGTATCTTTTGAATTCATGATTGTACATAAATGTGCTCCATGCTCCCTCTTCCTTTTTGGGAGCTCTTGAACCCAGCATCGTAGGTAATGTAACCGGATGAGCTGGACAATGAGGACACCAAACAAAGCAAGGGGAAAGGTGTAAAGTGCAGAAGTAGTTTTATTAAAACCAACAAAACTAATCCAAAATAGTGTCCAAATAAAACTGCAGTGCATCAAAATGTCAATAAATAAATAATCCAAAAAAACCATGGTGATCCAAAGTGGAGGTTGAAATAATTCCAATAAATAATTTCAATAAAAACAAGGACAGGAAGCAGTCCTTTAAAAACAAAGCCTGGTGCCTTCTTTAGCTGGCGGTTCCCCTGCTTCTCCCATCCAGGCCCTGCACCGGGGGAGTCGCCCTACCTGCAGCTGACCTTCTCCTGCTGGTCTGGAAGCATTTCGATCCCTGGCTTCTTTCAGCTCCTCCAGACTGAGGCTTGGGTTCCCCAGCAACCAGGGCACTCACACTGGGGCTTCACACTGGGGCTTCAACCAAGCCTTCTACTCCCGTTGCCTTCTGTGGCCTTATGCGGCAAGCTAACCACTTTCTAGTCACTCCTGCTCCTCTTAAGCGCGCAGCAAGAGCGATCACTTCTTTCTGCCCCTCAGTGTCGGCCAAACACTCTACTAAGGGGCTCTTCTCCCAGCTGCCTGTCGTTAATTCAGCGAGCCTGCTCTCGCTCGTTCACTCACTTTCTCACTCACTCACACACGCATGCATGCATGCATGCACCAGCTCCTTCACCTCCTGCCTTCTTCTCCCTTACCCTCCATTCTTTCCTTTCAGTTTCTTTTCATCCGTACTTGCACTTCTCCTAATTATAATGGGAACATGACACATGTGTGGCGATTAGGTATCAATCCCGGGCATGGGTGATCACACACCCGTGCACTTCAGTGTGGAAACTCCCAACCCAGCATTGCGCCCAGGATCTGCTCCAACCACACTACCATGCACCCTCTTTAAGCCACGAGTGCGGCATTTATTTATTTAAAACTAGCCTTTTATTCTGAGCTGTGAACCCGCTATACCACAATACATCTTCTAATTTAGTTTTCTAATTTAGGTTCATTGAAAATAAACTGTATAAAAGGAGGCTATAGGACTGTCACATAGTGTTACTTTCTTATTTGGCATCTGCTGCATTTTAGTTATCAGTCCTAGTTGTTATATATCACATAGATGTAGAATTATTTAAAGATAATTAAGTTCAAAGATACCACTGTCGTAGTAATGGCTTATGTTAGTATATTTTTCCTTTCAAATGATGATATAAATTACTGTTTCTAGGTAATAAAATGAGTTGATCATAGAAGCAGGATGTGTCATGAGGTTATAGTTTATGCCAGTATTAAAAATAAAGCCAAGAATACAGCTCCAAAAAGCCATTTAAGGTATAAAATAAACAATGAGTTCAGACAAAAAGCGATTTCAAACCGTAAGTGCTCTCTTTCTTTTGTAGTCATTCCAATCAGGTGTGAAGTCATGCATGCCAGAAACTGGCACTAATTAATATTGCTTTACATCAATTAGAACAATATGATAGATTATTTACATAGCACAATAGGTGTATATGTGTTAATGCATTTCTCTGAAGTGTTCAAGGATTTTGGTACACTGCCATTCGATTAAAAAATATGGCTTAGAGAGAGTGCTACAATTGTTGTACCTTCTCGCTGAAGAAACTACAAATATTATTGACTCAAAAGATAACGGAAAAACTGAATTGGATGAACGTAAGGTACTGACTGCATAAATCCCATGGTCATTGATTAAAGAAAATGTGAATTTTTTTTTTAATAGGTTCTAGAAACAGAGAAAGTAACCAATGAGATATTGTAGGTGGCACTAAAGTTGGATAAAGAGAGCACAAATATTGTATTTTTGTGTTCAGTTTGGGAACACACTTTCTTGAGATTACCTTTACACATTGTATCTGTATCAGAGATATTCAGCCTTGCTATACAGTATTTAATAATAGTAAGTTATTATATGCACAAACTGCTTAGTAATATTGGAAAATAATTTTGAAGCAAAGAAATTAATAAGGGGAGCTGGGAAATACCCAGTTGAATTAAGCAAACACAAATGTCTATTTGGTCTAAAATGCATAATTTTTCTAGGCTACAAGTTATCAGAGTCAGGTATTGAGATAGAAAATAGAGATCAAATCGATTATGGACATTTCTAGACCAGAGAATAAGAAATCTGTCATAATTCATCCCAGACATGATAAACTTTATTGTTTATCATGTGTGTCCTTCAAAACAGGATAACAGAACTGTTTTGTCATAAAACACAATTTAAGCGGACAAGCAAATATGAGGAAGAATTTAACATTATTTAAAAAGTGAGTAGGAGCAGTGCTTAATTTTTTATGTATTTTGTCCAGTAAAAGTCTCCACAGATGGTTCAAATGATGGTCTGAATGTATTAGCCTGTTCTTCCTGAAAAATAACATAAGCATTTCCCTTTCTTAAGTAACAGTTGATGTCCCCCCCAGCAGTTGACCCAGTGAACATTTATTTAAAGCAACTGAAGGAGTTTTTACATATGAACTCCACGGTTTGCCATAACAAATGCCAGCTTAGATTGGGAGAGATGAATTGAAAAAGACTTGAGGTAATTTGCATAACAGTGTTATATAACCACTTTATATTATTTTACACCAATCAGTGTAAAGTAAATAGAATAGCCCATTTTACACCATATACTTTGTTTGAGTAGGAACCACCTTGTGTGGATAATACAATTACTGAAGCAGTAATGTACTTCAGGAGAAATTCCTAATACCTGACTGTTACCATCTTGGAGACACTGGGCTCAGAAAGTCTTATTTGGAAATGTTCCTTACACTCCCTAAGCAGAAAAAGTAATATTTGGTGTTGATTTTTGTTAACATTGTAACTATGGATTACCAGTATATCAAATAAAAAGTGTTTGTCATTGTAAAAAGTTAAGAATAAAGGAGATCTTACCTAGATTTCAAAAGCTATGGTAAAAGACTACAGGTCTTTTTGCAGATGACCATGCCTAGAACATGGTTTAGTAAGTGTAAAATTGTTTCTAAGTTAGTTTACTTATTTACTGTTACACTAATTATTTGCATGTAATGTCTTTGTTTAATTAAAATGGTTTGGCTTGAAGGCCTATGCATATGCATAGGTGTGACATCAAGGCAGCTTATTTGTCCTGACTTTGAGTATTCTCTATCATTTTTACTTAGTAACTGATTTCAAGAAGCTTTGGTAACAGTCCTAACTTCACTATGATTATTCTTGATGTTTTAAAGTATCTCTACCTCACTCACTCATAACAAAAAATGATTTTAATCCTACTTGTATGGAAAGGTCAGATTTTATCTTGACAGGTATTTTATGGTGGCTGGAGTGCCAATTCTGCCACCAGCCCCTAGGTTTTTCCTTGCATGTTGGAGGGCCTACTTGCAGAACTGGATGCAGATTAATGTTATATCCAGGATGGAGCAATAACAGGTTAAGGGTCTTGCTCAGGGGCCCAACGGAGTGGAGTCACTTCTAGCATTTACGGGATTTGAACCTGCAACCTTCTGATTTCCAGTGCAGATCCCTAGCCTCAGAGCCAACACTCTACCAAAGTAAGTGGAAAGCTTTACAGTTTATGAAGTGCATAATATGTCTTGGAGTAAATTAGAAACTCCTCTTACTGTGGTTATCCACTGATCAAAGGCATGATGATGATGATGTTGATAAGCAGATAATTATTTACTTTTACTCAAATGCTTTTTTAAAATTAAATACTTCTTACATTAGTGAAAGTAAAAATTTGACAAAGTATTATTTTTACTTTAGTATCATTTCTGAGTACTTTTTACATCTCTTCATAAAGGATAAACTGCTTGGTCATTATACTCAAAACTTTTCATAAAAAACTTTGTGGGAAATATAGGTATGTTGACAAAATATCTATATTAATTTGCTTTCAGTTTAACATGCCCTCATATTTAAATTTTCTCCTTTCACCGAGTCAGCTTCACTTGACAAGACCACACGCTCCCACTCTGATTCCTCTTCACAAGCCTGTGCAGGCTGAATCACTTTCCCTTTCAAAAACTTACATGTGGCAAATCGCTTTCCCCTTCAGAAATCCGAATGATCTTACTTCCTGTATTTATTTAGCTACTGCAGGTCTTATGTGACAATGAAATACCTTGAATTTAAGACACACCAGTCACTTTACATCGTTTTAACATCAGATAATAATTTTTCCAACTTTGGTTGTAGTAGGCTTTATTTACATGTTCAAAAGACTATTGGAATTCAGTCGATATTATTCAAAACTCTCTAGTAAGCTGCAAAAACAATGGTCAATTGCGAACCTAAAGTGATCATCTCAATTTCCCTTGAGTATTAATAAAGTATATCAAATAAAAAAAAAATCAAACCACAGGGTGTCTCTTGTATGAATTGGAAAATGTAGCAAAATTAACTATAATGTTTTTTATAAAGCAAAATTTTAAGTACAAAAAAATGTGTTGTGGCACTCCTGGGTCAGGTACATGCTCCTTATGTGGCAGAGGTGTTTCCGAGGGAATAGGATAACCTGGACATGCTGGCATAAAAGAAGCTCCATAAACAGCATTGATGAGGGGAGGCCGGGGCACAGACACAGCATTTAAAGAGCAGAATGTCCAGGTTACAACAGTCCATCAACTCTTATGCATAGCACCTACCAAGTATTGAGTGTGGACCGTAGCCTTGGGTCTGCTCATTAAGCTAAAGAAAAGAGTGGCTAACTGTTGCCTCTAACCCCAGATGAGCAGAGTGACGTGGACCTGGTCAGAGTGTATTAGCGGGCAAAGGATTAAAGCAGCTGAGAGGGCACACTGTAAAACCTAATAAGTTGGCTTTACTTAAAAAAAGTATGCAAACTCATTGCCTCAAAAAAATTAAGTTTTTAAAACATGAGAAAATAAGTACAATTAACTTGTAATATTTAAGTTAGCAGAACTTAAAATAACTTAATAAATCTAAGTATGCTGTAATTACATAATATAATTAAAAGAACTTAAAGCTATTCAGTATATTTAAATAAAAGAAAATGCTTTGTGTAAACTTATTTTCATTCTCAGTGTACAGGATAAAACTCAGTTGCCCTAACTTAAGAAAATAATTTAATTCAAATTGTTCATAGCCCTAGTCATTAATTTTGTCACAATTCTATTGTACTAGCTATATTACTACTTCATTTACCAATATTCAAACTAAATGACCATTTAAAACAATGTCTTAACAACGTATGAGTGACTTAATCAGGTACTGCAAGTAACTGCAAGTACTGCAAGTAAAATAAACAAAATTCTAATGAAATCATAATACCACAATGTGGACCTCAAACACTTTAACAAGATGTATCCTTATTATGGTTAAGTTTCATGCCATCTTCTCAAAACAGTCAACATTTCAGAAAAAAATAAATTATTTACTTATAAAATGCAAGTACATTTTTTCACAAATATAAAACTTTCGAATGGTATATAGAAACAGGCACTCAGCCTCTTCTGTTTTCTCACAGAACAATTATTAGAGAAATGTGCAACTTGCAGAACAAAGGAGTCTACGGCTAGTTTACCAACAGACTGTTCTTAAGTGTTAACAGTTTTGGTGGGAGGCTTTTGCCTCGCAGACCCAGCATGACCATTTGGATGAATTTCAGAGTGTTTGCCATGCATTTTGGATAGTCCAAGTGTAATGCATACATCAGCCCAAACAACAGGCAAACTGCCTGAGGAAAGTTCTTGATATTATCCATGGCAATACCTCCCTCAAGAACAATGGCTGTGGATATGGGCAGAGAACTTGGGCCATCTTCACTCAGAACAGTCAAGACACCAACTGTCAGAGAGGCGAAGGCTTCTTCTTTTGTGGTGTCCTATGGAGAAGCAACAGAAACAAAATAATTCTATTAGTTCCAAGATACTCTGGTGATCAGCCATCTCAAAATAATGGTATGGAGGCAATACTGACCCCTCATAGTGGTCTCAAATATTGCTTTCTGAGTGTGTAATCTGAGGAAATTTACTCCAGAACCATCTAGTATACACTTGGACACCCAGAACTAAAGAAACCAGTTTCAACTAGACCGTTGTTTTGCCATTTCTGCTCACAGTGGAAGTGACTACTGAACCTCTGGTACAACACAAGTAGTTAGCTCAATGCTTTAACAATGAAAGCTGGGCTGACACAGTGTAATACCAGTGTAATAAAAGTTTTAAGTTGTTTTAGTTGCATGCCAAGTACCTTAATTATTTATTTTACCCTCTTAGTCCAAGCATAATGTTGGTAGTTGTACATCATACAGGGCATATGTAATTGTTGCAAGTTAAAAGTGATGCATTTAATGTATTTAGGAAAATTAATATTTCACTACTGTTTATTTTGGACAAATGCAAAGTTTAGTAGACAAACAACTTTTGTATTCCAGAATTTACGAAGCATGACACGTAGAAGTCACTGGAGTTATCGCCTAGTACAATGGGAAGGCCTTTGAGGACAACTGTACGCCGTGCAGTCACATCTGGTGTCTGTTGATACAGAAAAACTCCTCTAAGAAACAATTTCTGAGAAATAAGCACAGACTGAGATAGAAAATTATATTATCTGTGTTTCAACTAAAAGTGAGGCAAATTTGAAATGTAAAACCAAGAAAATGTGAATCAGGACTGATTATATTGATGCAAATAAAGAGAAGACATGTAGTGTACTCAGTAGGTGGTGTTGTAGCCTACTTGACACCTAATTCTTCCAAAAAAACAAAAATTGTTGTTTACAGCACACAATGACTATATTGTTGACTAGATTATTTGGTCTAAAAACCTTTAACAGAGTTTTTATACACTCGTCACCCCATGCTAGTGTATAAACATTTTTGGGAAGTAAGGGAGTTTTTTGTGAATCTGGTCATTTTTTTTCCATCCTTGTCTGATGCAATGCCTCACAATATGGTTTAAAAGAGATTGATGACATGATCTTAATCAGACAGGGGGGTAACTTTTCATGGTACACCTTTGAAGTAACAACATAGGAACAACAATGATGAAAAAGAGTTATAGGTCACTCACCATCAAGTCAATTTGCTGCTTCATTTCTGTCAGTTTCTTTCCAACAGTTCCTTTTTTGCAACTGAACAGCTGGATGAAGCTTGGTGTGTATTGGTCCAGAGCCTCAAAGAAATCTCCTTCAAGATTCTTACTGGCAATTCTGTTAAACTCAGCAAATACCTGAAAAAGAGAAAGGGGAAGAAGGAGAAGAAGACAACCTTAAGTAATCAATTACATTCATAACAATTGTACTCACAATGCATTAAAAGCTTACAAGACAAAAAAAGATACATTTCTTTTATATTCAAATACTACTTAAAAAGGCTGATGCATTGACTTCATACAAACTGGAATTAAACACTGATTTAAAACGTATTCAGGGTAATAAAATATTAACAATTTGATAAACTTTTGAGATTATTTTTTTGCTTCAAAGAGCTGTAAAATCTATCCTTAAAGTTTAACTTTTCAGGATCTTTTCAGTTTAATAGTAGCTTACCTGTCTCTCCATAAAAAGTGCTGGCCAACGTTCAGCCATGTCCTGGACAGCAGCCTCGTTTCGCACTATCTCCCGTCGGCGCAATGGGAATGTTAGATCCATTAATTTTGAGATGAGAGACCCATTTGGTTGTTTTATCTTCATCTCCTCTACGAGCATATTTCTGTCATCTTCAAGGCTTTTTTCATGGCCTTCAGGCAAATTAGGCAGATAATTAGCTTCACCTCTTCTTGGCCATTTGATATTCTTACTAAATGCCTCTCCCTCTGGATTGGCTCTGCTTCTTTTACTACCATTGACTGCAAAATCCTCACATCCAGCTTTTCGAAGCTTGGAGCAATAGTTTGCCATCTTAAACTTAAGGCTGTTCTTCCACCTGTACCATCCAGGCTGAGGACCAGGCTCAGTGAGGCATGGGTGTTTGCTGATTAGTGCTTTTGCAACACTGCTGAAGTCATTATCGTCAGGATAGGCCTTAAAACTGTACATTGTTTCAGCAAGTTTTTCCAACATGTCATGCTTCATATCTCACAATATGGTCATATGAGTCCCATCCTTCCTAAAGGAAAGATCTCCCTGTCTACAGGGTAAGTCTGTACTTCACATCCACTGAGAAATTTGGTATATCAAAGAACTCCGGCCATTGACGTCGGCTTGGCAGTGGGAACCTTGCCAGGATCTCTGTATCGTCTGAGCTTCCCTTGGTATCTGATGTTGTAGTATATGACAAAGTTGTTAAATTGAGTGTCACCAGAGGGATGATTTTCAGGGTAGCCTTTCCAGGCAAATCTGTTATGTCAGTCAGATTGCAGAGGGCATTATTAAAGTCTTGATCTTCATGTTGTAGTTTGAAATCATAGGGAAGAGAAAGCTTCTCTCTCAGTATCACTTGTAAAGCCTCAATAGAATCAAGTCTTTCATCTAAGGTAACCTTCCTTATGTCATCTTCTTCAACAATAACTCTGAGCAATAACCGTTGGTCCATTTTTCCTCCTGAGGAAAAGGAGACATATGAGTGAGTTTGCAATAATGTGTACATCACTCAGCATGATATGAACCTTTTAGATAGATAGATAGATAGATAGATAGATAGATAGATAGATAGATAGATAGATAGATAGATAGATAGATAGATAGATAGATAGATAGATACTTTATTTTAAGGGTGACAAAGTGTTTTCCTCTAATTCTGTACAATGACAGGGCGAATAACATCATTCAGTTCAGACATCTGGGTGACAGCAAAAGTGGGCAGGTGGCCGCTACAAAGCTCGTATTTTCTCAAATGCTCATTATACCATGAGGTCATGACTGTGCAGACAAAACAGTACGTCGGTTTTGATGACCACAATGTTTGCTATTTGTCTGAAATGTGGGAGACCTGAGCATGATCCCACTGACACAACCATATCAGCACTGTATTTGGTGCTATTTACACACAGAGAAGATGCTGTAAAGACTGTGCTCTGCTGGGCACTCCTGTGATAGAGAGAACTTTGCACATTTTCAGGAAAGGAACTCACCAGCACAGATTTGACTTTGTTAATTTCAGTAGCAGGTTTGAAGAAGGAGGTGGAAGCTAAGTGGAACGCTATCATTTTCTGGTGTCTGACAGCTAAAGTGAGGGCTATGTTTTTGAAATTGTGAGCATGACACACAGCTTCTTTGAAACACTTGTGCTTTCCCTCAAAACGCATTGTCCACACATCACTTAGTGGACCATATGCTTTAATCAGTTGTGGGTAATGCTCAATGTAGTGATGCTTTGGCCATAGCTTTTCACCTGGGAACACTTTTAGAAATAAATATTTATGTTCAGAGATCTTGTTGTCAAGAAAGAAGATAGACTCCTCTGTAAAGCTTGCAGACACTGACAGCTCCACTAGATCTTTTAAAAGCATTAAAACCTCCCATCTTTCATCCCCTTCAGGAATGTGTTGACCTATCAGTAATGGCAAGAGTCTGAGAAGTGTCCAGTTCTCATGACCATTTCCTCCTATTGTTCCCTTGGTGGAGAAACTCTTAGGGATTAATTGAGGCTGGTTTGCTCTGTCTGAAAATGTATAGGGAAACTGTTTAATGGCCTCATTTAGAGTCTCAAAAGAAAAGTATCCCTTTAACATTGGTGCTTTCAAGCACATAGCCAATTCAATTGGAACCACTCCCTTCAGAAGATCATGCAATATATTTGGCGGATAGCCATCTACTACATGAAAATGTTCCAAGCTCTCAGTAAGCGGGCAGCTTCCTTTCACACCATAGCGCTGGGCTACAGTACAATCCTCTACATACCTCTTGCACATGTCTGTCATGGTCTTCTTATGTTCGTGGTTGGAATGAACCTGTGCGCACCTCCTTGCACTGTATTTCCTGACGCTTGGCCATGCAGAACCGGCACATTTGACTCACTGTGAAGCTTTCAAAGAACCCTCCTAAAGAATGCGCTGCTAAAATTGTCTGCAGCAACAAACAACACTGCCTTTTACACTGGCTCCTAATGTTTCCACATAAACACCATGCTGCTCAAGAAAAACAAGGTCCTGTATGAGAGGGGGAAGAATTTCTCTATAACCATGCACTTTAATGTTGCTGGCCTTGCAGAGTAAAGCAAGCTGAATGGAGTGAAGGGAGGAGCGGAACTTGGTGTGCAGGTTACCAAGCACCCAGTACACAGCACATAGCTTGTGTTTGTTCTTGGAGGTTCCCAAAGGATTAGCCACCTCAAAATCATCTACGTACAAGAAAAGGGCAATCCTGAACTCTTCTGCAGCAAAGAAGGAATTGTCTTTAAAGTGGATACCATCTCTGTGAGATGTAAATACTTGTGATGCATTTGGTTCAACTGACATAGCCTTATCCAAAATGTCTCCATTACTCAATAATGCCTGCAACATTTTGAGAATAGGAACATATACAACTGTCTGCTTTTCCTTTTTTAGTACAAACTCAGTGGGCATTACAACAGAAAATTATTTTAAAATGTATGATGTTCGTTTCTTGCAGTGGACAGTGATCCTCCTGTAGAGGTGAATTTCAGGAATGCATTCTTCTCACTCACAACCCTAAGTATCTCATTCAGTAGGGCATCATCATGCAGATTTAGTATTCCTTGTATTGAGGAATACATCAATGGTTGTGACAGAATATTAATTTGTTTGATCTGCTCTATGACCTCTTGGAGCGCAGTTTCAGAAATGTTGAGGAAAGATGTCATTTTAAGAAAAAGAGCAGCCACATTATGTTCCAACTGATTATCCAAGTGCTGCATGCTTTCAGAGAACTCTGTCACCTCCAACTCACCATCATCAGGCTCTGAGCAGCCAGCTTCTTGTTCAATATTCAGATTAGGGGATGGATGTTCATGCATAATCTCAGAAATGATCTCAGGTTTGAATGGCATGTTTTGGTGAAACTGATGCTCTTTACTTTTGTGAGCATTAAAGGTGGAATAAACACTACTATGAAAGTTACAGTCTTTATATGGACAGGTAATGTCTTCGCAAATGAGAGAAAAATTCTGCTTCAGTGCAGGGCTCTTCAAAATCACACATCTGGCAATGAAATACTGTTTCACAAACTTTCCTAATTTCCTTTTGTGTATGCCAAGTTGATAGGTGTACCTTAAGGGCATTTAAAGATTTAAATGTGCAAAGGCATTCCTTATAAAGACATGGAAGTGGAGATAATCGAGTGTAGCACAAATGTTTTAAGTGGTAATGCTTTAATAAGTAGCCTCTTCTTTCAACACTGAATATGCAATACTTACAGGTCCACTGCATTGTAAGGTTTTTGATCTGTGTAGTGAACCTGTCATCAAAGAGAGATCATTTTAGACTAATTTACAATGGAACAAACTAAGACAAACATTATGCAAGCTATTCTTACTAAAATACAGTTTAATTACACCATAATGTCCTTCAAACATCTCTACATTTGTACCCAATCATTTCCATGAATTCAAACATTAACTGTTAACTGTTGCACTACATATCCACTCCAGCTAGTTAGCTTTTAAACAACCACTTAAAATAAAATTAATTTCATATCATACATTTGCTTTTGCATATACAGTGACCCAAAGTAATTTCCCCCCTAGGATTGTATGTAAATATAATTAATCCGTTCCAGACCATACGAACTGTATGTAAATATAAATTTTTTTAAGATTTTTAAGCACAAATATAGTTAATTACACCATAGAATGCACATTGTAATAGTAAACTAAATGTAAAAACATTGAATAACACTGAGAAAACCTTGAACAACAGAGAAAACTAACATTGCAATAGTTTGCGCTATAGCCTTACAACCCGATCGCTGTAAACACTTTTTTTAAATGACTTTTAAGCACAGGGGGGAAAAAAAGGAACATTTGAACAAATCCGAACTTTATTTAAAAAGCAACTACAAGCAACCAAGAAAGTAACATTGCAGGAGTTTACGCTAATAGCCTTACGACCCGATCGCTGTAAATGTTTTAAGCTCAAGGAAAAAAAAGGAACATTTGAAAAATCTGTAATTTAATAAACCACCAAGAAAAGTAACATTGCAACAAATCACGCTATGAACCACTCGCTGTAAACACTTTTTTTAATGAGTTTTAAGCACAGGGAAAAAAATGAACATTTGAAAAATCCGTAACTTAATAAACAACCAAGAAAAGTAACATTGCAACAATTCACGCTACGAACCGAAAAATGAACATTTGAAAAATCTTTAATACAAGAACTAACCATAAACCACTAAGAAAACTAACCTTGCATGAGTCGAGTTCTGGCATGAAGTGAGGAGGAACTGGGTGGAGAGGAGGTTACAGTGCTTAGAAGCCATGGTTAACTGCAAAAGCACACGAAATACTGTAGAGCACAAAGAGTTCACAGGTAAAGCACGCCTGTCTGAATGAGAACAATGAACAGGGAGTGGCTGAACACGTGCTTAAATACAGTAATCGGCGTGCACAAACCGAAAGGGAAACTGGCTTGTTCGTATACTGAGTGTGTGATTGTGAACCGAGGCAAAAGTTTGGCGAACTTTTTGGTCGTAAACCGATTTGTATGTGTACCGAGATGTTCGTGAACCGAGGTTCCACTGTAATAGGTCTGGTAATTCCAACGTTTATAATAAACTATCAGTCTAATTTGAAACTTTAATAAATTTAACTATTATTTTGCCTGTTATTTACAAACTGTCCTAAAAATAATTACACAAAGAAGTATGATTAGATTAGATAACAAAGCGGTTTGCCACAATGTTTGAGAATCATGTCCCATGTTACTAAAGCAGGTCATGTTCAACATGCGCTACTTAGTATGACGTTGACAGTAGACGCTGAATGCGTGCGACTTTCAAATGCAGGTTATCAGGGATCCAGCGCAGCTAACATTAAAGATTGAAAATGTCCCTGACTAGACAACTGAGAAAATTATTGCAAGCCAGCTACTAAATCACTTAATGTTCTGCACGTTACATTCGCTTCACACAACTCTACAAACATATACAGTCCATTAAGACAAATATATAAACACACTGTTTCATTCACAACGCGATTGTGGGTGAGTTTAACACTTTCCTGTTCTCATCCCAAATTAAGGAATGGTGTCAATGGACAAGAAGCAAAGCAAAACAGGAAAAGCAACTGACTTTCTGCAATAATGGACAAAGGCTGTGGCAGAGTTTAGCACAAGTTCTCTCCCATGCAAGCACAACAGACTGGTGCTCATTAACAAAAGTAAAACAGTGTGAAAAAGGATGAAAAGAAAGGTACTCACCAAATTAGTGTTTCAAGTACCACAGTCACCGGTATGCTGACAACAACGAGGACAACGAGATGACGTCTGTCTGCACCTAAACTTGTTATGGCATGTCCACAAAATGACTGCCGTAAAACGCGCCAAGTATAGTTAAGCAGTTCTCTGCGCATGCCCGAGCTTTTTAAATAAATTCTGATGATATACTTCAGCGTAATTTACTACTTTATTGTTCTTTTATCTTTTTTTTATTCATTGAGACAATATTATTATTATTTAATTTTTTTGTTTATTTTTCTAAAATGGGTTACATTTCAATTTATTACAGTAACTCATACTGTACATCAACCAATAAACACAAACTACTTGATAATTTCTATTATACGATTATTATAACTCAATCAGCTACCAAACCAAGAGTAAGAGTACAGTGTACGAAAAAAAAACCTCTGATCTGTTGTCTTGTGTAAAGTGGACTGAAATTCCGCCCCCCACTGCCACAGTGTTTACATACTTACTATTATTAAGTTAAGGACATTAATTTACTTAAGCTTTTACACCTAAAAGTACACATGACTTATTTAAGGTGAGTGTTATTAACAAGTTTATAAAAATTAAGTTGTATCAACTCAGTATCGTCTATTAAATTCAATATTACGTTTTACGGTGGGAGACACAGAAAACCTGAGCAGTGTGGTGGTAGTGACCACCTATGAAGCCAAAGGTCATTTTCAGGGTGACTCATCAGCTGTTGTTGATAAAATGACTAATTTCATTTCATTGTCTCTCACACCCTGGGTTGTTACAGTATTTAGCAAGACCAAAGAGCTGTCAAAGAACATCAGGGACAAGATTATAGACCTGCACAAAGCTGGAAGAGGCTAAAACACCATCGGCAAGAGAAGGTGACAACTGTTGGTGTGATTATATGAAAATGGAAGAAATATAAAATGGCCCTTGGTCTGGAGCTCCATGCAAGGTCTTGCCTCAAGGGGAGAGGATGATCATGAGAAAGGTGAGGGATCAGCCCAAAACTACACAGGAGGAACTTTTTAATGATCTGAAGGCAGTTGGGACCACAGTCACCAAGAACACCATTGGTACCCTAATGGATTGAAATCTTGCAATGCCCACAAGATCCCCCTGGTCAAGAAGGCACATGTACAGGCCCATTTGTCAGTGAACCTCTGAATCATTACGGTTAAGCTGTGCTTGAAGCGGTTGTGCTGTGAGGTGCCTATCACACAAGCGGTTGACCCTCAGAAACTTGTCTTCTGATTGGGTTATGACTTTGGTTCTGGCAGATCCCTTCCTACCAGAGTTTCTTCTAGTTTCCAATTGCCTTTGGATTGTGCACGACACTGTACTCAACTGACACTTTGATTTTTTTTGTAATTTCTCTTAATGAAAGGCATACACTTCTAAGGGTAATGATGCTTTGTTTCATTTAATTTGTTAATTACCATCTCCTTGCAATTATCACTGGAATGTATAACTTTACAGTGTAATATTGTCCACATAGTCTTTATTTATTATTTTTTATTACTTTTATTAAAAGCATATAACATTCCATACAATCAAGTTAAACTTAACAAAAGTAAAATCAAATCAACCCCCACCCATGAAAATGAGAGGAAAGCCAACAACCGGAGCAAAACTGTTAAGAGTAGTAAAGAGAGAAAGGAGTCTTTTCCACCAATATAAATGCTTATTCATAAAACATTATTGATTAGGTCCTGCCAGGTTTTTAAAAAGTTTTGAACAGATCCTCTAAGTGAGAATTTGATTTTTTCCAATTTCAAATAGTACATAACATCAGTTATCCACTGACATAAAAGAGGTGAGTTAGGATTCTTCCAGTTGAGCAAGACAAGTCTATGTGCCAATAGTGAAGTAAGTTTGTTTGTCTTTCTCCACTTTAAGCACATCTGGGAGTACATCAAACACAGCTGTTAGTGGATTAGAAGGGAGTGTGACACCAAGGCTGTCTGAGAGGCATTTAAAAATGTTTGTCCAGAATGACGTTAATTTGGTACACACCCAAAACATGTAGCCTAGTGAAGCTGGGGCTTGATTGCAACGTTTGCAGTTTGGATCTTGCCCTGGAAACATTTTGTACAATTTCAAACAAGATAGATGTGCTCGATAAAAGATTTTATGTTGAATAATTGAATGTTTTGCACTATATGGAGCTCGACTGAATTCTGTGCATGGCTGCCTTCCACTCCTTTTCTGAAATGCTGAGTAAGAGATTCTTTTCCCACTGTACTCTGAGATCTCTAAAAGAAGGGACTTTAAAATAAATTTACAGTATATATTATAGAAATGCTGTCTGAGTCCCCAAGACTGATCAATATCTCTTCTGGAATAGAAATAGAGTGGCAGATGAGGAAAATTGGGCAGATTTCGCTTAGCAATGTTTCTAACTTGGAGATAGTGGAAAAATTGTGTTGATGGGAGATTAAATTTGGAGTATAATTGTACATAGGATATGATGGCATTATTTATATACAAAGCTCTAAATGATTTAATCCCATACATTTTCCAAACATTAAAAACTGTGTAAGTTCAAGAGGGTGGAAAAAGGGGGTTATCATGTAGAGGTGCCACAGATAAAATATTCTCTAAGTTAAAGTGCTTCCTACATTGGTTCCATATTCTAAGTGAATGAAGGACAAATGGGTTTTTAGCATAATGATGATACCTTCTATTTATTGTTGTACGAAGCAAGGAATATAAAGAAATACAGAAGGATTTCATTTCTATTGCAGAACAAGCTAGTATGTGTTCATCTATTTGTGTCAATGTCCAGGTTTGTATAGCTTGTATGTTTGACACCCAGTAATAACACTGAAAATTGGGTAGAACCATGCCGTCTTCTGATTTTGGTCATTGCAGGGTTGCTTTTTCAGTGCGTGAATTTTTAAAATTCCAAATAAATGAGGTTATGATTGAATCTAATTTCTTAGAAACGATTTGTTAATGTATATGGGGATGTTTAGAAATAGGAAATCAAGTAGTACTTTAGAGGGTGTAGTAACATGGTATGTGCTAACGCTGCTTTAAGACAGACAGAGGGTTTTTAAGTAATCAACAGAAGTTTATTTGCTTCAAACTTCAGGGCCGAATTTACTTTAATTGCTACAGAAGATCTATAGGTTGTAACCTGTTATTCCCTGAAGAAGGCCCATTTGTAATATTTTGAAATTTTCATTTTTTCAGTTTTTGCTAAACTAAACTTGAAATTTAAACCTCTGGCAGTTCAGTGCTTATCTTTTCTCTATTTTAGGTCACTCATTGCATTTCAGTTGATTAAATTTGAAGAAAACCTGGAAACACTGAGGTGTTCTAAAACTTTTGACTAGTATTGTGTATATACAGGAATTAACTTTCATATTAATAAACATCAAGTACAAAGCTGAAAGCTTAAGAAATGTGAGAGGTAGCAAAGTTTTCTTTTTGTTCAAGGAGATTTCTTTCTCACTTCAACCTGCAAATTGCAGCAACTTGTGATGCAGGGGAGAATGAATGAAGAATGAAGAAATATACATAAGGGTATCTTCATTTTGCTGACATTAGTAACTCCTTAACATGTTTATGGTTGCTAGAGTGCCCAGAGAGGTCTAGAAACCTCTGGAAGTTTGTAGTGTCCTCATCAACAGGAATTTTTGTTTTCCTCTCCTCCCAGCTTGACTGACCATAGTGTTTGTTCATTAAACTGGACAGTTACAGTTCTAGTCTTAAAAAAACTTTCATAAGCTCTTTATTTTTTGTAACCCTTTTTGACCTGTCTATTATTATTGTAAAGCACTCTGAGCTACCTATGTCTCTACAAAATGTGCCATTATATAAGTAAATGTTATTCTGGCTGTTCCTGTATGATCCCTAAAAAGATTCTTCCATAAAACTGTGGATCATCATATCTGCAGGCAGCTGACCTCACCCATCCAGTATACAATCACCCACCACTACACAGTGCTGTACATGGTTATGTATATGTAGAATTTCAATTTGCCTATATAAGTTATTGCCTCAGATGATTTATTGTTTTTTTACATTGGTCTGAGAGCAATCACATTAGTATCCCATAATCTACTATTTGTTGCTAAACCTTAGAGCCATTTTAGAAATAAAAAAAAATGCTTTTGGATTATTATTGTTAACTAGCCCAAATTTTGTGTAAATGCTTACAGTTTATTTTATAGTTTTCATGTTAATTACATCTTGCTTTAATTTGAAGTGGCCTCCTGTGTAGCATATTCCTCTAAAGACTAGGGTCTACATAATTTAGATTCTTCCAACTTTAAAGTACAGCTAATTAATTAGCTCAGCTTTGTAAATCGAAAGTATGAAATCCAGTACACAGAGAGACTTCAGATCATGAAATTCATTACAAAAAATGAAACATACATTAATTTACAACAATAAATGTGCATTTTATTAAAACAAAAAAAAAGTTCTTTAATTAACTATGCCCTGTGTTCTAAACTCAGTTTCTTAGACAGAAGTCACAAAAAGCTGCCCTTTTACTGCAGAAAAGTTGTTCACAGAGCCTAAAAACTTTAAATTAAAAGGTTTTGCTATCTTAGAGATGTAAGAATTTTGCCAGCATTCACAGCCATGTTATTAAAGCAACAATATCTTCCACAGGGGAGTTTGATGATCTCGACTTTTTCAAGAGGGCAACAACAATGACACCAATTTACCTTTGTCTAGTGTTCTGATCAATGCAGCTTTCTGTAATTAGCAAACTTCTTTGTGCTGAACTTAAACTCAAAATTAATTGTTTGAATCAAAAAATGTACCCAAAAATAAGATATTAATTAATTATTGCTGAAGCCTTCAAGTGGCTAGCAGTTTCCAGCCCTAATGAAATTCTTTCCAAACTAAGAACAGAATCCACTGTGAATATGTGTATGTGCTAAAGCATACTCTTTTAATTTTCACTTTATTTATATATGTATGGAAAAGAACACCCTTAGTTAGAAGCACACATTATAGATTCCCTCAGATGTTCACTGAACCCCTTTGCCCCCCATTAAATAGAGGACACTCTGAGTGAAAGAATGAAAGAAGGTGGGTCTTTGGGGGATACTGCATACTGTAAAATCAAGAGTGTACAAACAGGCTTTTAGGCAATGGCATCTAACATTTATTAGTAGAGTAGAGGACCCTGGGAAAGATCAAAGTATGTGACGCTGTTTTTTTGATTCTGTTGCCATTGACAACATAATTATTCAAGCGAGGTGTACATTTCTGTTGACACTTTATCAGCAGAATCAAAGATTTGTTGCTTTTTTATATGATGTTTTTCTTTGGTATGGTTTTCGGATATGGAAGTTCTATGCAGTATAAAGGGATAAAACAAAATAATAATAATTTTTGTCAAACACGACAGGTATGCTCTAAATCCTAATAAGTTAAGGAAACTCAAATGGTTTGAGAAAACTAATTGCCTTAAACTGCTTAAGTTTAATAATTCAAGTGTTTGAGCATGATAAATGAAAACTGTGTATGAACAACTCAAGTATTTATTGTTATGTAAACTTAAGTAAATTGAATTGTACTAACTGCTGTATTCATTGTGTTGAACTTTTTTATATATATATTGAATATATTAGGTATTATCAAATGTTTGGACTCATTAAAATTAAGTCATTTTGGAAACTGAGAATTATGTCAGACAAAGTTGAATGTACTTTCTTTTCACAAATCCTGCCTATCAAGTTGAACTCACTCACGTCCTCCTGTTCAGGTAAAATATTAGGCCACAGTTTTAAAAATGTCATGTTAAATATCTGCTTCTCAGTTACATTAGAGAAAGTGAATGCCTTAAATCATAAGTTCTATTGGGCAGGTGCTGTTTAGATTTGGGTCGCAATTGCTGAGTGTCTTGCAATGGGTTGCCTTGGGAAGTTTAAGCAAACACCATTGCCCCATTATGATCTGCATTGGCAATGTTCCAAGGGTGGGTCGGGATGATCCTTCCAAGGGAGACACTCCAGGGATGACAGTCGTCAGAGATTCTGGTTCTCAAAGATGCAAAAATGGAAAAAAGAAAAAAAGTTTAAGAACCACTGCCTTAAGTCATTTACATTGTATTGACAGAATAAAAATACTCAACATGAACAACAGATAGACACAGTCTATTTATTAAATATTGAATACATTCTCAACCAAATGACACAAAAGATTTGTCTTTGGTGAGTAAAACAGCCAGTGTCACCTGAACAATTTGAACATTTCTTAAATTGTTCAATACAGTCTTTTCAAAAACTCAAAATGCAACTTTACATATTCAGGATTCCTAGTTCAAACAGTCATTTCAACTAGTCTTATCAGTTTATTTTTAAAGATAAGCAAGAACATCTGAGACTGGAGTGAATAAATGAGTTTATAAATCAGTTTTTTAAATATACAAGATGTTTACAAAAAACTGATTTATATTAAAATGAGACATATTTATTCACAGAATTAGTATTCTTGATTTCTTGGAAATGAACTAATGTGACTCAAACCTAGACAAACTGATTTAAGATGGACATTTTGTATGCGCATTGCGGAGGAACACAAAATAAAATGCTAACACTAGAAATGAGTTTTGTCTTCTAGCTGAATTATTTCTTCAATAGAACAACACGCAGGGTGACATTGTTCACTGGAAAGTGCACATTTTTTTTGTCACAACACATACTCACTAAGAACCTGGGTTTGACTTGCTTTCTTCCATCATCAAAATTTAAGAGGATAAACCAGGGTGAACTCACAGAATCCACTCTGGGTTCCTCAGATGAAGAGCATAGATTAAGCCCAACAAAATCAATATAGCATCTGCTGTGAGCCATTATAAACTGATCTTCAAAAATGACTGCTAAATGAAGTGGCTGAAAAGTACAGAAGCATATTAGGAACCCAGAGAAAAAAAGAAAGTTTGGGGAAAAAACAACCTTAGTGATTCAGTGATTTGATTTTCATGATTAAAGATGAAATGTCAAGATGCAATGTGATCACATGATCAGTAAATTGCAGAAACAGAAGTAAACACTTTGTGTACAAATGTGACAGCATATACAAATCTGTCTAGGGACAAGTTTAAACAATTTAAGGTGGCTTTGTGCATGTTATATATCAGTTTAAATGGATAAAACTGTACAGTTTGTATTCTCAAGATTCGCTTCTATGATTTAATGTATTGATTTGTGGTGCTGTATCCATAAATGAAACTCCATCAACCTGCAATACTGAAAGTGTGATTTCTTCACAAAAGCTGATGTATACGTTCAACACATCCATTTTCTGTGCCTCTGTCTGCACATAGTCACTCCGGGCATCCTCTTAAGCTTGAAACTATTGAGATAAAGTACTTTGCAACATTTTTCAGATCATCATTAGTGGTGCATGCCTGCCACCACACAACATAGCAGCTGAAGCCATCAATGCAACTGTGAATTGCGAAACCATAAAGCGTCAGTTGATCATAATAATCCATATGCCATGGAGCATTTGGACCTTGGGTGCCATAGTGTCTTTTTCTGAGTCGTTGTTCCCTCCTAAGATCCACACCTTTAAGGTCAATCAGCCTGATCAGCTGTCTCACATCCATGACATGAAACCTCTTTGGATTGTTTGCAGGTGTAACCACTGATATTCCTGCATTTGTCCATTAGTGGCATGAAATTATAATCAAATTAACTTTGAGATTGAAGTAGAAATTTCAAGAGGTATTTTTTTCTTCACTGTGTACCTAATGTTTTTTTCTTCTACTCTATTTGTATTTCTTCCCTGTGGCCCTAATATGCTTCCGTAAAAAAGGACGTGGCATAGTCACGGTCTCTTTATCCACCAGAGCCGCTTCCCCCTCCTGATATTCAAACTTCTCCTACTGAAAGAGGGAATACACATAATTTTTATAGGTCAGAGTCAACTATGACGGGCTAATATTTAAGAAAAGAAAGAAAAAAAAGTGAAATTTAATTTTATGTCGAATACATGGGTAAAACAGAACATTTTAGATAGATAGATAGATAGATAGATAGATAGATAGATAGATAGATAGATAGATAGATAGATAGATAGATAGATCTTTATTGTCATTGTCACTTTTACAAAGGAACAACGAAATTGAAGGTGCAATCGACTCAGTGTGAGGAATAAGAGTTAAAAAGACAAAAAGACAAGAAGAGAGAAAATAATAACAAACCGAATAGTAATAAATATACAAATTGCACTTGTTGACTTAAGGTCTATATTGCACATTGGAAGAATAATATGGAGCAGTTTTATTCTGAGTTCAGGGCCATGATTGCTTTCGGATAAAAGCTGTTAATTATCTTATAGTCATAGCTGTGGTGCTTTACATATAGTCATTAAACATTTTGTTTTTTCTGAGGAGCCAAGATGATTTGTTAGAAACAATGACATTTTGCAAACAATTTCAAATAATAATAAAATTTACTGTAAGTTACCATTGTTGTCTTTGTTCTTTTTAAAAATTGCTTCATGATAGTCTAAGTAAAGTAACAAATTTATAACACGAAAATAATTCGACTCCCTTATTGTCCTGAGATGCAATAGAGGACCAAAGCACTTTATAAGAGTAGTCCTCTTTATACTGTAAGAGCAGTTATAAGGGTAGTCCTCAAGATAATAATGTTTTGGCCACAAGGGTAGGAAAGTCCTCCTGAGGCAGCTGACTGTGATCAGAAATCTTAATAGTCATGTACTGTATAGTTTCACCTATGAGTGCATGATGCCTAGCAAGTTCTGTTAATCTTTTAACTCTATTAGAATCTTCCAAAATCTGTCCCTGTATGGAACTCTTGATTCTATGAGACATGGGAGCAAGTCTAAGCAGATTGTGCTTCTCATGGACATTTCCACCAGTTCTTTGTTGAATGGCAAAATTTTGTGAATTTGGAAGAATTCTGATAAGGAAAAGATTCAGATCCACGACAGAGAAATATTTTTTCGTCACCATACTTTCCAAACACAACAAAAGCTCCACGGGAACCATACTTTCAAAGAGGCAATACAGAATAGAAATCCTGGAATAAAAATAAGAGATGGTCATAAAGAACAGAACTGTCTTTAACAGTGAAGATGATTATAGCATTTTTGTTCTGTATCTACATGAATGATCATGTTGATCTTTTGTCCTTATCTTACAGCTAACATCTGTCACATCTGATGTCAGCATTCCTGTCCTGGTAGCAGAACTAAACAATACATAGACATAGTGAGAAGTTAAGCAAAATGACACATTTTATTGGCTAACTAGAAAGATTACAATATGCAAGCTTTCGAGGCAACTCAGGCCCCTTCTTCAGGCAAGATGTAATACAGAAACTGGAATTCCTTGTGCTTATATTGACACTAGGACAGATATTGGAAAACCATACATAGACATAAAGCTTTCGCTGAAACCAAGAAGCCCATAGGCAGCAGGTTTATCAGCAACAAGACTGTGCCTTTGAGAAAATCAGCAATCACCTCAACATAGACACCTTTCTCTTCTAGTGTCTTAATGTCGCTCTACTGGGGCGCAACCATTTTGGCATATGCAAACTGTTGTACATCATTAGAGTTGCACAAATGGGCAATGTGTGTGCAGAATGCAGTGCTGGGCAATATTTTACTGATGTCTAATAAATTGTACATATTCTGTGCATTTTCTTTATGAGGTTTGTAAAGAATCTGCAATTTCAGAATGATCCATAGAGAAAATTATAAATAACTTCAGACCCTCACCTGACAGAAATGTTTTTTCCTAATACTAAGGACCACTATAATATGATGTATGATCAACAGGCTGCTGTATGGTGTTTTTTGGACTTTCTCAAATATGTCTGCCTTTTACAGCAATATTTACACCATTGAGTGCATGAAAACATACATAGGGCCTGCTCTAGCATTTTTGCTGCCCTTGGCAAAGCTGTAAATGATTGCCCCAACCCAAATGATATGAGCCCATCTATTCTATTACATAAGAGTTTCATAAATGTGGCATCATTGCTCTTTGACTTATTGATATAGTATTACCTATATAATATTGTATATAATTGAGTAGTTTAAATGGATTATGAAATAATTTGTATCTTCACATTCATGTATGTACCTGTATTTAATGTGGACTATGGGTATATTTTGTATTGATACGTTTCACAACTATTGACAATGCCAAAAAAAAACCAAAAGTTTAATACAGATAAATATAATGTAGCATATTAGTTATGAATATATTTTTATATATACATACTGTATAACACTGCGGTGGGTTGGCACCCTGCCCAGGATTGGTTCCCTGCCTTGTGCCCTGTGTTGGCTGGGATTGGCTCCAGCAGACCCCCGTGACCCTGTGTTCGGATTCAGCGGGTTGGAAAATGGATGGATGGATACTGTATAACAATATAACATCATAGTAAATGGAATAATTTTTTAGTGGTGGCTTAATTTTATAAAGAGAAAAACAGTTTCAAAAAGTAAATAATATTTGTAAAGTCTTTTACAATTTAAAAAATGCAAATCTCTGAAATCCCTGAAATTCAAAACTGTTGTTTTCTTTACTACGTTATAGTAATGATAAAATGGCTTCCATGTTTTTAGTTGTATTTACATTTCATATTAACAGCATATAGAGTGTTATATGAACAGTGTTATATATATTACCCAACAGCCATTCTTGAGTAAAACTGGAAAGTGACTTAAGTTAAAGTAAAATTTGCCTATGTGGAAAATACCCAAGTGAAAGTTTTAAATGATCTGATATATGAATCCACTTTAGACATAAAAAGTACAAGCAAATGTACAGTCCTTCTCTGTTTTATACATATATTAAAAAATAGTTCATACAAACTTAAAATAATTCTGGCTATCTTCTTTTTGTGTGTGAGTTAGATTACAGTCTCTACAGTATGAGCCAAGTAACTACAACTTGTAACAGTTAATAAATGCACAGGCTTCCTCCATTTTAAGAAAGAGCTAAACCATTCCTGAAACCTCCTTCAAAAAGAGAATTTTCATAACCTAACTACAACTAATTGAAATGGAAACATTTTTAAACAATCTATGGCCCCAACAATTTCTCTCATTTTTGTTCAAATAACACCAAACTACATGAAAACTGACTGAACATTTTTCCTTAAAATAAGCTCTAATTAAATATATAATAATGTTTAATAATGCTCTTTACCTTATGGCCGCCAGGGGGTGCTCCAGACCCACAAACAGACTCGAATATAAGTCCTGCAAACACTGGGCTTTTATTGTTGGAAATTCTTCCAATAAGCGTTTCCCATGTCACAAACACAGTACAAAAGCACCACACTCAGTTGCAGTAATGCACTACACTTCGTCATCTTCTCTCTCAGCCTCTCTCTCTGCCTCCTCTGCTCCTCCCAGCAAGCTTCATCCTTCTCGTCTTGACTCTGACTTCCAGAGTTGTGGCAGGCAGCTCCTCTTATACAAAATCTGGAAGTACTTCTGGTGTTGCATAAGTTTGGCCCAGGAGCACTTCCTGTAAGGCTGGAGCCCAACAATGTAGGGCTCTACATTCCCCGCAGCACCTCATGGCGGCACCCATGGAACCCAACAGGGTTAAGTTGAAGAACTCCAGTTCCCTTGATGCCCTGTGGGAAATCAGGGTACTGCTGTATCGAAAGGGATGCTACCATCTAGTGCTCCAAGGGAGACAATAGCCTGTGCATACTATCTCCCCCTGCCCTTCGAGAGCTGTGGTAGTCCTGGCCAGGTAAGGTTCCCGGCCATCCCTCACAACTGAGACTATCACTTCTACTTTCAAAATTAAAGCAATAGACTTTTGTTTTTTCTTAGACTTTTCCAACCCAGGGGAATGCAGGAAGACATGAGCAGCACATGAGACAAGGTGAATGAACCACAGCAAAGGAATACACAAGTACACCTCACTGTTGCCTGCAGTTCAGCCCTGCAGCATTTGGCAGGCTGCCATGAGGACAGTGTCGAAATACAGTGGCATCTGCTAAGGAAAAAAGTGAGACTAAACTGTGGTAAGATATCAACAATTTCAACATTGTCCCTAGTGTGTGCTTGGTGTGTGTGGGTGTGTGCGCGCGCCCTGCAGTGGGCTGTCACCCTGCCCAGGGTTTGTTTCCTGCCTTGCGTCCTGTGTTGGCTGGGATTGGCTCCAGCAGACCCCCCGAGACCCTGTAGTTAGGATATAGCAGGTTGGATAATGGATGGATGGTTGGATGGACTTTTGGCAGTGCAGGTCGGCTCCACTCTTCCAGTTCCCTCCAAGAGCCTTTTGAGCCCAACACCATCGATTTTCATGACCAGATGAGCCAGGCAAATGAGGACACCACACAAAGCAAGGGGACGGTGTAAAAAGTGCTCCAGTTATTTTAATTAAAACAAGTCAAAAGAAAAGTGTCCAAAATGTGCAGTGCAAAGTTCAATAAATAAATAATCCATAAGAACACAGTGAAAGTGGAGGTTAAAAATCAAATACATTTTCCTGTAAACCCAAGGTTAAAACCAACAGTTCGGGAAACTGTCCCTTAAGACACGTGCCATAGTGCAATCTATTAAAACCACCGTCTCCTCAGCTTATCCTTCCAGACCTTGCATCTGAGGAGCTGCCAACCCAACAGACTCATCCTTCTTTATTATGTGGTCAACATGTCCAGGTCCCTGCTGCTTCCAGGGTCCCACAGCACGGCTCCCAATCCGGACCTTCTCACCGACAAAGGAGTGGCACACCATCCGAGCCTCTGTTGCTGACTCCTGCTGTCTTCCTGGATTTATGCAGAACTGCACTCCTCTTGGTCGCTCCCACTCTCTTAAGTTGCTCAGCTGGAACAAACCATCACCACAACCCCGGCGCTGGCCGCACGCTGTCCTCCTGGGGCTCTCCTCCTCCTGGCTGTCTGCCTCCTCATTCCTGCAGTAGATTTGGCTCTGCCCCATTGCGCAGGCTGCGGTGACGTATATGACTGTGGATATGATCAGGTGTTAGCAGCAGTGGTACACATTTGAGAATCGTTCCACATTTGAATTTTCATAAAGTAGTTGTTCCCGAAGTGGGGGAAACTTGTCTTTTAGATCATTCATTGAGAAAGACATTGTAGATAGATAGATAGATAGATAGATAGATAGATAGATAGATAGATAGATAGATAGATAGATAGATAGATAGATAGATAGATAGATAGATAGATAGATACTTTATTAATCCCAATGGGAAATTCACATTCTTCAGCAGCAGCATACTGATACAATAAATAATATTAAATTAAAGAATGATAATAATACAGGTGAAAAAAACAGACAATAACTATGTATAATGTTAAATATTAACGTTTACCCCCCCTGGTGGAATTAAAGAGTCGCATAGTTTGGGGGAGGAACGATCTCCTCAATCTGTCTGTGGAGCAGGACAGTGACAGCAGTCTGTCGCTGAAGCTGCTCTTCTGTCTGGAGATGACATTATTTAGTGGATGCAGTGGATTCTCCATAATTGATAGGAGCCTGCTGAGCGCCCTTCGCTCTGCCACAGATGTTAAACTGTCCAGCTCCATGCCAACAATAGAGCCTGCCTTCCTCACCAGTTTGTCCAGGCGTGAGGCGTCTTTCCTCTTAATGCTGCCCTCCCCAGCACACCACTGCGTAGAAGAGGGCACTCGCCACAACTGTTTGATAGAACATCTGCAGCATCTTATTGCAGATGTTGAAGGAAGCCAGCCTTCTAAGGAAGTATAACCGGCTTTGTCCTTTCTTGCACAGCGCATCAGTATTGGCAGTCCAGTCTAATTTATCATCCAGCTGCACTCCCAGATATTTATAGGTCTGCACCATTTGCACACAGTCACCTTTGATGATCACTGGGTCTATGAGGGGTCTGGGCCTCCTAAAATCCACCACCAGCTCCTTGGTTTTGCTGGTGTTCAGGTGTAGGTGGTTTGAGTCGGACCATTTAACAAAGTCATTGATTAGGTCCCTATACTCCTCCTCCAGCCCATTCCTGATACAGCCCACGATAGCAGTGTCATCAGCGAACTTTTGCACATGGCAGGACTCCGAGTTGTATTGAAAGTCCGATGTATATAGGCTGAACAGGACCGGAGAAAGTACAGTCCCTTGTGGCGCTCCTGTGTTGCTGACCACAATGTCAGACGTGCAGTTCCCAAGACGCACATACTGAGGTCTGTCTTTAAGATAGTGTAAGATTAAGATTGTGTGTATTTGCATAGCTTATTTGTTTTCTGGTTTAATATTAAGTTGTAAACAAAATGTCTAGCAAAATATACCAGAGTAAATGTAGCTATTTGCATTTGAAAATGTAGTGAAGTAAAAATATCCTCAAAACATATGCAAATACTGAAACAAAGTATCTCTACTTTTTTACTACACACCACTGCATGTAGAGTGCCATGGTTTTACTTGACAGCAGCTTGGTGGTCTTTGGAGGTTCTCTGGGTCCTACATAGCTTTCACAAGGAGACTCTAGTAGTAACCATTTACAGTTAATTTATCTACATTATTTATTTTATCATGTAACTAGGTTGCTGCTGGGAATTCAATGTGAAAAAACATACTATATACAGTATCATTGTCTTAGACAAAATTATCAACAATTTTTCAAAATAAAGATTTCTGTGCTGTTCAACTAAAGGTAAATATTGATACTTTTTCCTTTATTATGGTATACTGGAAATCACATACTGTTGTAAGTTCTCTTTTTAACTCTTTGATTGTGCTTAGGATTTATTGCCATGTCTTAATAACCATATTAATATATCATGTTTGATTTTGTTCACGTTTTCCACTAAGAATTGTATGCAAATGGACTTGAATTGGATTTTAATAAACTTGCCTAGTATGCTAAAAATTTACCTAAATACAAATGAGCACAGCATATGTGACTCAGAAGCAACAGATAAATGGTGTACTGGTAATGCATAGTAAAGTTCAAGCATTACAATTTATTACCATGTAAAATTTTTTAATTTACCAAATTTTGTAATTGTAGCTCAATTGATAATGCTACTGTCTCATATATTCAGATTTAAAATTTATTATTATGCACTTCATTTCCATTCTGTGGGGCTAGTCTTTGGACTTCTGTTTCTCCATACACCCTATAGAAATGCATAATTAATGAAAGGTCAGTTGGCATATCCCTTTATTAATAGATGTCAGTGGTGCATTGCATTGCACTGTTGTGCCTTTCAGAGTTGCTTTGCTCCATGCTTCCAGGATAGAGAATGGCTATCCACAAAGCTAATAATAAGTTTGTTCATAAATTAATGAAAGCCTGAAACTATTTCCAAAACCTTTAGTTGAGTCACAGTTGATGACACAAACTATGTTGAAGGGTAACATTTTTTTTTTTATTGACAAAAGTATAGTTATACAGTGATCCCCCGCTATATCGCGGTTCAGCTATCGCGCCCCCACTACATTGCGGATTTATTAATATTATTATTATTACTAGGGGGCAGAGCCCCCTGCTCGGTTCGCTCGCCCACCCCCGGGTTTGGTTTACCAGATAAACAATTTAAAGTGATTGTAATTTTCATGGGAATTGTTACATATGCATTATTTTCATTTTTACTTTAAAACTTTTGTAAAAACAATATTTGTCCTTTATTTCCTGCCCTGGGCGTGGTTAAATCTCTTTGTCGCGGCATTTATAACGCTGCTTGGGTTGTGGGGGGGGGGGGGTCTGAACACATGCTAAAGAGATGCGATCGGTTCAGCTGGTGTCTTGCTGCTGCTGCTGGCCAGCTGTGTGTTGTGCTTGTCCCGCTTTGCATCAATCATTTTAAAGCCTGTAAAGCAGCTGTCCTTTTGCCACTTTGTGTCTCTGCCGCTCGCTTTGTGAAGTGGGGGAGCTGAACGCACGCTAAGGAGAAGTGGACAGATCAGCTACAGGCTGCTTCTACCAAGATGCCTGTTTTGATTGTTGCTCTGTGCGTTCTGAAGGAGGAGGTGGTTATCGGTGAGGGCTGAATGCACGTTAAGGAGAAGTGCTTGGATTATCTGCTGGGTTTCTCCAGCTGCTGCTGGCAAGCTGCGTGTTCTGCTTCTCGCCAAAAGCATTCCAACAACTGCTAGGTTAGATGTCAATGAACTTGTTTTAAATTGTTTGTAAGTAGGGCATATCATCAAAGTGTCTGTCCGAGATGATCCAGTCTCGATCGCTTCGCTCAAACTCCCCCCTGGGCTCCTTCCACTTCGCGTTGTGAACACACGGGGGAGGAGGGGTTGGGGGGAGCTAAATGCATGCTAAGGAGAAGTGGACTTTGTGCTGCTTCTACCAAGATGCTTGTTCTTCTTGTCATTCGGCATATCAATCATTTAAAAGCCTGTACAGCAGCTGTCTTTCTGTCTCACTGCCTTGTCTTGCGTGACGTTAAAATGTTTTATAATAGAGAGAGTTACTCATATCCTTAGCCCGACATCCACATATCATATGTGTTTACAAAGTGTGTTTTAATAAGTTTACGTGTGTTTAAACCATGGGGGGGGGGGGGGGGGGGGGGGGGGGGGGGGGGGGGGGGGGGGGGGGGGGGGGGGGGTATTTTAATGCGTAAACTCTATTACATTTTAATGCAGGAACAGGTATGTTTGGTGCCATTGTTTCCAGACACTAAATAGCTCCACTGTTATGGTACTGCTGGCAAGAATTCAGGATTCAGCAAATTATCAGAACAAATAACTATACATGGTGTATTAATCTTTAAGTGACCACAGTAAAGCAGGACTAACAATCGGGCTCATCCATCTGAAAGATTATTTTAAATCTGCTACTGAAAGTGCTGGTAGATACAATTCCTGCAACAGTGACAGGTCAGCGAGACTGCTAGCCCTACAGAAAGGTAACCTGTCAGACAGCAAGGCCTCTACTCACATCTCCTATACAACCTTACCATACACCATAAAAAACACTTAGTGTGAAGTTGCTTCCTTGGCCTACTTTCCCTCCTGAACTTGACCCCACAGAGCACCTTTTGGCTGCCCTGAATCACAACATCTACAGACATGATCCTCTGTCTGCCTTCAGTAGGAATGGGAGCATCACACCACAAATTCAGAGGCCCTTTGGCTCTGTGCACGCGAGGTGTCAGCATTGCCTGAAAAAGATACTGAAGGACTGCAAAATGACTTGATTATGTTCACATTTTGTAATAGCTTTCCAGCTGTTTTCGTTCTTGTACTGTTTGTTTTTTGTTATTTCATCAATGAGACTTCCAGTATAGTAAGGGTTGCATTTCTTTCTCCATTGGTATAGGTGTAGTGGTAAATTTGTATAATTAGATCACAAACCAACACCATATGAGATTGTTGGAGTGTAAAATGTAGGATCTGATTGTAGTTTAGATTGAAACATGTAGCAAATAGATGTAGATTAATAAACCCTTTTTTTATTACTCCTCTGTTTCTCTATGCCAGGTGTAAGAGAGGGGAACAGCCAATAGGAAAATGGCATATTCATTCTTCCCTAAAATGCTGCTGCAAAGATATTTCTGGGATCATGGAGAGTTTGCCAAGCTTATCTATGTTTTTTTCACAGGGATGGAGGTGTCTTTTGGAAAGCAGCCAGAGTATGGGGTGCCATGCAGTTCCTGTTTTTTTCAAATGGAAGCTATGTACACATTATTTGTATTAAATGGATCTAATTCAGATTAGATGGATTACAGTACTGTATAGCATTACCGATTATCAATTATTGGCCCCTGTCAAAGAAAGACAAAATGAGCCACAAAAAGGTTTGGGGCAGCTTCCCGTATACTTAACCCGGCTGCAAATTTTGATAAATTGATTGTACAGTTGTGTACAGACTGGAGTCCAAAATAGAACTGCTTGGGTGAGGTAAAAATGGCGGCTTTAAAGCAAGGCAGAGGAAGTGATGTCATCAGGATTGAGTCCGGAAGTGATGTCATTGGGACTGGAAATGGCGTTATCGGGGTGGGACCGGAATGGGGTGTCATTGGGCCCAGGACCAGAAATGACATCATCAAGGCCAGACGGAATTTCCTGTAACTGGTCGGCAGTGGAAAGACATAATTAGCACACTCTACCACCCCCTGGTCTGGCATGGAATTACCCTCATTTGAGCCCTTTAGCTGCCCCCCATGCGCATGTGTGTGACACTCCCAAGAAAATTAAAAATAGCAATGAACAGCATTTTCGATAGCTTCAAACTGAAACTGCTTCTTCCAAAACAAAACTGTTTCATCTAAGTTGAATATTTATTTATCCTTGTGGCCAACTTTTTCAACAATATCTTCGCTGGGGAGTTTGTCAGCAACCTTGTAGTCAGCATTTGCATTTTCACTTACAATTCAGACATTATGAAGCTCTATTCCTTTTTTTAAAGTTATGAAATGATCCACAAATTGTGGAAAAAGTTTCAGTAGTGTTTTCTTCTTTTTAATTTTCTTTTACCCCTTTACTGAGGCTGACTGCTTTAGTTTAAAAGGCCATATGACTTATAGATATTTTATTGATTTGGTCTTTAATTCATATCATTAAAAGACATGCTATGTGATCCATCAAATAATTTCTTTGTTTAAAAGTCACTTTTGTCACATACAATGAAGTCGCTATTCCATATTCTTTAATTTCCGTTTTGTTCGGACCTTTGATTCATTCATACCTTTTTTACATTCTGTTTTTGGAAATGATGCACCATCCACATGATGCAATTGGTCCACTATCTTGATGCCACTTCTTCTGTCCACTTATAATTAATTTTTGAATGTAATAACTTGCAAACTTAAGCTGCAAGACAAGAAAAGACACAACTGCATGCAAGTATATAAGGTACAACCATCTCTAAACAGGCAAAGATGAAGCTGAAAATTCAGCAATTTCTGAGGTCTAAACAGTAGAGTTGCAGTGACACTGTTGCACTTCTGTCACAGAATAGTAGCCAATAGGATTTTTTTCAAATAGGAAGGGTGAGTGTGTTTGGAACAACTGCTCCTGGCTTTTGGATGTATTAAAATTATGAACTGTAATAGCAAAACACATTTAAAACAGCATTATCCAAGGTATTACTCTGTGATGCCTGCATACACACACACGCATACATACATATATATATATATTGTGGCACGCGGCTGGGGGTGGTACCCACGCCTCCTCCAGACCACGAGGGGGCGACCGTCCTGGTTGCTTTGGTGGCCACGGGTGCAGAGCTTTGAAGCTCAGCCCTGTAGGGGCCCGTGGTCACCGCCAGGGGGCGCCCCAATGCCTGGAGAGCCCTGGACCTCAGCACTTCCGCCACACCAGGAAGTGCTGGGGGGAAAAGGAGCAGGGACACCTGGAGTGCTTCCGGGGATACAGCCGGCACTTCCGCCACACTGGGGCGTGTCAGTGGAAGATTGCCGGAGCACACCTGGAGCACATCTGGGGGAAGATAAAAGGGACCGCCTCCCTTCATTCAGGGCTGGAGTTGGGTGGAAGAGGACGAGGTCTGGAAGGAGAGAGAAGGAGGCGGTCTGAAGGAAAGGCATTTGTTGAGGACCTGGACTGTGGTGATTAGTGCTGCGGCACTGGGTTTGTGCTTTGACTTATTATTGTACATACTGTAAATAAACATGTGCTGGGTGACAAAATGAGGTCCGTCTGTCTGTGTCCGGGCTGCTTCCCACAATATATAGGTGTGTGTGTGTGTACATAAAAGAAAAAGAAAAAAACAAGTGTTGGGGTATCAGATCATAATTTCTAATTAATAGCTGTTGATCTGGGCTAGGAAAGATAAATAAAAAAAAATGAGTTGAGCTAAACCAGAGTGCCTTCCTCCATGTTTGGTGTTCAAGTGATTACATCTTAGGTTGTGATTTGGACAGAAGATGGAGGGCTACAGAGGGAGTTTTCAGCAAGGTCACTGTTCTTCTTCTGGGTTGTGGTCTTTTGGGTTGAGGGTGGAAGAGGAACGCAAGTAAGAGGCAGAACCACACCAGTTTCCTTCTGTGTGCCAATGAAATTGAGCCCTGTAAAACATAAATGACTCTATATATGTAAACAATCCCTTTGCACCTAGTACTACTGGGATACTCTCTGTCTCCTTTTCTCATTCACTAATATATAAAATAGATACCATAAAAATGATTTCTTGATGGAGAAAGAATGAATTGTGGAAATGTAAACTACTTTGAATTAGCAGTAAATCAAAATGTTAAATTGTAAACAGCAACCAGCTTTCAAGAAAGAAAAAATAAGCCTCAATGAAATGTCTTCAGGCCAAGGCGTAACACAATTGGACTGCTAACCTCCAACACACCTCCAGTACACTGATTCATTGCAATTGTAAGTTCTTACCACTACTGTAACTTGGCTTTGCAATTTCTTAAGTAAGTTAGATAGATATTCCATATTGTAACAAAAAAATAGGTAGCATTCCTTCTAACCTGTTGTTCTGTTCCTCTTCAAAACTATGTCCTTCAAAATTAATCGCTTTATTTATAACAGTTTCTGGGAATCAGAAGATGGTTGCCTGAATAGAGCAAAGTGCTAAGTCATGTACATATACTGTATGTGTGCAAGAACTAAATATGGTCAAAAGAAAATATACAGTATATGCAAATTGATTTGCAAATGCAATTTGTGACATGGTCACAACTATTTATATTACAATTTGTGTGATTAATATAATTTATAAAGAATAAAGATCCAAGCACAGATCCCTGGGGAACTCCTCTGATGTCCTCCACCGCTTGAATCTTTCTCTTTGTCTCTGTCCAATGAACCATCTTCAAATTTTGTAAGATTACTCTGACTCCAATGGCTTCTAATATCAGGATTAACCTTTTTTATAGAACCGCATCAAAAGATTTTTGAAAAACTAAGTAAACTATGTTACATGCTTTGTTTTTATCTACTATTCCAGTTGCCTGTTACAAAAAGGTTTTTAAATAAGAGGCTTTTAACAAACTGCTGTAACTGCTGAGGGAGATTCAACATTTGCTTTACAGCTCTCTCTCACTGATGTGTACTAATATCTCCCCAGTGAAGCTCATTAGTGATAGGGAATGTGAAAGACAATCCAATATTTGCTTTAAGAACATGTCCAGCCTGTGTAAACACAAGGCCTAAAAGAAGTTTACACTGCACAAAATCTCACTCATTCATTTATTAAGACAAAGGGACAACGTAATAATCATCTCAATCAATGAATCATACTGCTGATCTTTTCTTTAAATATTGATAATACCTTCAAGAAAACATTTTACCTAAGAAAGCAATTGTTGTTAAATTGTCAAGTTATTACCGTATTTAAAAGGCATATTTTCAAATTGCTGTGAACTCCACCAAATATGTTTGATAAATTATTAATAAACTCTGAATTAAAGAAAGGCTGAAAAATTAGTGTTGCTAATAACTAAAATGGTAACACTGTAGCTTAGGTACTGCAAAGATTCATCTAACCACTCATTTACTATTATGTAACAGGACCTTACCAAACACTTCTTTGGGTCTTCATAATACTTACAAGCATCAGTAAAGTGTTTATTCATCTCTGCAATGTGATAAATGAGGAATAGACACATTTGTGCAGTACCTAAACTAAAGCGTTACCCAACAAGTCATTCAAAAAGAAAAATAACAAACCTGCTGACCAAACTAAGAGACATCCTAACAGTGAGTGAACTGGATTTACTGTCACTTGGATATAAATTATATGTGTGTTTGTATATTTTATGTAACTTAACTAGTAACTTGTTTCACAGTGCTACAAAAGAAAGTCCCTGCTTCAAAGATAATTTAATGTATCTGTGACATTTAGCAGTTTACTGATGGTTATAAAATGGAAAGGCTCTAGTCTGTAACTATTTTTAACTAAAGCTTCAACCATTTAAACTAATTGTCACATAATATAGAGGAAAGTAAACTTTCTATCTGTAACAGAGTAATTGCTATAAGTTGGCTGTCTGTTCTTAATTGCATGGTATTGTTCTCAACAGCACCCTGAGAATATATTAATCTTTGTTTTGCAGCACTGGCACATACACTATTTTAATGTTCACAAAGGAGATTAAAGAGTGATAAGGGAAATATAATCTTGCTGATTAGATAGGAAGAGTAGGCAGCATTCAAAACATTGTGTGACACTTTTAAGTTAAAAAGCATATATCTGGGTAAACTGATGTTATCTGAACATTTAGTATTATCTGAACATGCCAAAAAAAGAGAATCAGCCAACTGTCCAATCACTCTTTTTGTGGTGTGTTGTTTTCAAAATTACATTTTTTATTGCAATTTTATTTCTTTTAACATGTGTACTTCTTAAGCAGTCTGTTTTAAATGTGTATTGGTTTTATAATGTCTTATTAACTTCTTTCTAAATGAGTATTCCAAGGTAAACTAAATTAGACACATTACTCTAAATTACAAGGGTAGGGCCAGAACATTATAGAGCCATGGGGTCTTTAAGTACTAACCTAGCCTGTAACAAGACATCAGATAGATGTATTTTGTTTTAGTGACTTTTTATGGTGTGATTTTTATTTTGATATTATTATTTGCTTGTTCAAGAACTGTGTAAATCAGTGTTTCTCAACCTCTGTGGTGTCACAGCCCAGTTTTTCACATGCCAGTGTGTTCACGACCCATCCTTTCCCCTTCATAAATTTAGTCGGCTCCTCATCATTCCCCTTAGTGAATCAAGTGCGATCAGCAAATTGGGACTCCACGTGATCACCACAGTGCCAGAGCAATAAGTCTGGTTTATATGTACTACGTGAAGGCAACATGCAGTGAGCGAGCAAAGGACATTTAGCTGATTGGTCTATTGATATTCTCCTAGTCAAAAAGTTGTCAATAAGTGTCGCATAGCTAATGATGGAAGATGAGATGTGCCTACTATTAATGACTTTAAGTGAAAGAATAGGAGAAGTTGGTATCAAATTAAGAGAACTCTTTGAAACAAAGGATGGAATAATCATTCTTGAAGTCTAAAAGAAAATTACCTGTTCACAGAACTATAAAGAAATGTATGGAACCAGATTATTAAAGAGGAGCTTAAAGAGGGAATGAGGTCTAGTGTGCTAATAGAGGTATGTAATTATAGAACAGATCAGAAATATCACAATTAGTTAAAGCAGCAAATTGGGATAGCCAAGCAAAAAGATACGAGTATATGAATAGTACTGATTTGTTTCTCGACATGAGCAATATTGAATTGTACAAGGATAAAAAGTCATCAAGAAAAAAAATCAAGGTTGAACAAGAACAGGAGGACAGTTCAGCACAGTAATGAAAATAAAGAAAATTGACACAGATTCTCCTCTGATGAATCTGAAGATTAAAACATTACTGATAAGACAGAAAGAGACAATGAGAAGAAAAGTGAGGGTTAACCCAGGCTGAGGAGAAGAATTAGGAAAGGAAAAAGAAGAGAATGCCAGTCCCAGATTCTACAGAAAGCTGATTAAAGCATTCAGATCAGGAATAGGGCAAAATGAAGCAATGGTAAAAGTACATCAGTATATAAATTACATTGAAAAGTGACAGAGGTAGGATACAAAAACTGTATAAGGAACAGAGGAAGAAATGAACAGACTGGAATTGATGAAATCTTATATTACATATGAAAATGACATCTATATAATGGTTAACTGAGCAAGTACAAGAAGTAGCAGAGAGGAAAACTAAGAATGGGTAGGAAAATGTAGGAATGCAAATATAAAGTTAACATGGATACTGAAGTACCATAAAACAAGAACAGGATCAAAGAATGAAAAGACTGATAAGGGTGGCTTTAAGGAGATATTATGTGAAGAGTATAGTATGGAATTTTTAAATTATTACACTATATACTTAAATGAAGTTATAACAATGAATTATTAAAAAGTAAGAAAAACTAAAGGGTTAACTAAATGTGGCTTAAATCTTGAGCATGTGAGTTCTGCCTCATTTTAGATTCTCCAGGGTTAAAATGAAGTAAATAAGTAATGAACACTCCTCTAGTAAGTGAGGAGAAACTAATGGGAAAGCCCAAAGACCCCTCCTAGGAAGCAGCTCTAAGTCAATAGAAAAGTCCGCAGGAATCCCCTTTCAACGAGGTGGCATTCAGGTAGAGTCTGGAAGAACCTGTAGGAGTCTGAAAATGCTTATGGCACCAGGGGCCTCATGTATAAACGGTGCATACACACAAAAATGTTGCATACTTCTGTTTCCACACTCAAATCGCAATTTATAAAACCTAAACTTGGCGTAAAGCCACACACATTTTAACACCAGCTAAATGCTTGGCATACACACAAGTTCTTTGCTTGGATATGCAAATTGACGGCACCCAACATCAAAGCAGTGCTTTTGTTCCAGTGTGTTTTCCCTTTCTTTTTTAGATCCACATTCCTGATGTGGCTTTATCAAATACACTAAAATTAACCGCATATTGTTTATTAGTTTAAGGCATCTGATTGTAATTAAACTGTAACAATATAATGGTCCACGAAATGGCCAAACTATTCCAAATACCAGAGCTACTTTAGCATTGTTCCTCTCAATGAGATCAGTTCAAATAGCACATGGCTGAGGCAGTGTGTGCTTGATGCAGTATACTGAAAAAAAAAAAAAAAAATAGGGACACTGTGTGAAAAAAATGTCAACTTTAACCTGGAAATTTTCACTTTAATCATGTAGTTTATTTTGTCATTAAAGTAGAACATCATAAACTTCATCTTAAAATCGTTTAATTTACTAGTTTCTCAAATTCCATCATAACTGAAGTAGCACGTTAAATGCTTTGTTTTGTATGTGTTCTTCTATGTGCTCTATGTGTGTGACTCACTATGTGCTTCTTAAAAGGGCTTTCTCTTCTCTTCCTCAGGACACAGAATACATTACATTCACGATATCACAGCTCACTGAGCAATTTAAATACTGAGATGTATACTTGATATAATTTTCATGATGATAGGAATTAAAGCATGTTATTAAACATGGGAACAGGGTGGTGCAGTGATAGTGACGAACTGGCGCCCTGTCCAGAGATTGTTCCAGCCTCCCGCAAGATGCTTGTTACGCCGTGCGTGACCATCAATGAAATAATTTATTGCAGCAGTACTGTCTCTTTCAAACATACTAACCCCCAATTCCTGTCCTTAATTTTCTTTCTTCAAGTATCTAATCGCCACACAATCAGCTCTGTAACAGATGTAAAGCCATCTGTAAGCTGAGAACGCTGAATTCTTCAAAACTTTTAAGGAACATTAAAATATCTCCGTAGCACATGTTTAATTATTCCATCCATCTATCCATCCAGGGTCGCACCAGCCCCAGCATGCATACAGCACGAGGCAGGAACAATCCCCTGAACTGGGCGCCAGCTCGTCACTACCTCTGACCACTGTGTCCTCATATATTAATTATTAACAATATAGATTATTTAAATGATGTTAAAATTTTATCTGTATAATGTAATAAACATATTTTGCTGCATTTCATCTTAAAAATGTTATCAAGAGCTCCAAGAAGATAGCACTTGGAAATCTAGATTGATTTAGAAGCCAGTTGTCATCATATGTAAATATGAGCCTTTTAAAGTGGCTCAGGTTGTGCAATATTATAACTGTATCACAAGTTTACAGTGAGGTGATTGTACGTATAAGTACAACCAGTTCTACCAGGAGTACTTGATGGACTGATTGAGTGCGTTTATACTTCTTGGGATGAAACTGTTTCTATACCACGAGCTCCTACAGGAAAGGCTCTGAAGGGTTTTGCTGCATGGAATAAGTTCAAATAGACTGTGCACATGGCTGAGGCAGCGTGTGTTAGATGCTGTATTCCGATAATTTTCTTTCGATCAGCTGCTGTAAAGCTGTGATTCCACACTCAGATAAAGTGGGATAAATACTCAGAGTGGTGCAGTGAGAGTAACAACACTAAAGCAGCTATGGTATTTGGAATAGTTGGCCATTCCATAGGACCATTATATTGGTTATAGGTTAATTACAATCAGATGCCTTAAACTAATAAACGTTATGCAGTCAGTTTCAGTGTATTTGATAAGCTGCATCAGGGATGTAGATCTAAAAAAGAAAGGGAAACCACACTGGAACAATAGCACTGCTTTGACACTCGGTGTTGCCCAGTTTGCAAAACCGAGTGGAGAACTTGCATACACCAGGGATTGTCACACTTTACGTGACACTGACTATGATTTCTGTTTTATGTTAAAACCATAAAAAAAGTAAATTTTCACTGAATTATGCTCAGTCTGTCACATCTTAGTTTTGTTACCTAGCCACCATTGTTACTGCTCTGATCTGCCAAGTTAGGCAAAATGTTAGTTGTACTTACTCAGCTGCTCTCTTCATACACCAGAAGTTAAAGGTCTTCTTGTCTTTTTTACACTTGTATGGCAATGAATGCCCAAACTTTAGGCTGCAACTTAATTTAAAGTCTGGGGAAGTTCACAGTTGAGTAGGCAACAATCTTCCACATAATAATATTTTTTTCATGGCATGCAGCATTTGTGGATGTTATCCACACTATTAGGAAATGTGCTTAACAATGAACCAAAATAAAAAAGTTACCAAAATGGATTGAGTAGCATAAAGCACCAGGCTCCACATGCAGGCAAAAAACAATGTTGTGTTTTTATAGCACAAATGAATGTGCTTTTACAAGCAAAAGAGATGACAGAATGATTGATGGTTGATTGTTCTGCACTAACTAGTACAGCTTTTAACATTTCTTTCCATCTCATTTTACAATCATAGACTTTACAATGTTTTATTATGTATCATATATTAGACCATAATAACTGAAAGAAATTCGTGATTATAATCTCATGTATTCACTAGTTTAATATCTTTTCTTTATGTAAGAAAAATGTAATCAATAATATTGTTTACAACTGCTTTTTGTTATTTTTATAGAATGAGAAGAATGTCTTGCAAGGCATTCTGTCACCATAGTTTCCTATGTGTTATACTCACTTGATTTTCTTACTGGTAATTATTCTTTTTTTGAGAATTTTCTCACTTGATTTGTTCCTTGTAAGTCTTCTTGTTTTTCAGATATTTCTTAACTGAACACATCAAGTGTTTAAGAGAATTGTGTTGATGCAAGCATCAATTGTGATAATGCCAAAAGTCCATTTGTGTGAATTCAGATGCTTTCATTCAATGAGAGTAATTTAGTTAAGTTTAGTTAATTTTAGAGTTAAGTTTTCCATGTTACCCTGTCCCAAGTTCACTTCCCGGGTCCTCCCTGCGTGGAGTTTGCATGTTCTCCCCCGGTGTCTGCATGGGTTTCCTCCGGGTACTCCGGTTTCCTCCCACAGTCCAAAGACATGCAGGTTAGGTGCATTGGCGATTCTAAATTGTTCCTAGTGTGTGCTTGGTGTGTGGGTGCGTGTGTGTGTGTTGTGTGTGAGGCGCACCCTGCGGTGGGCTTGCACCCTGCCCGGGGTTTGTTTCCTGCCTTGTTGCCCTGTTGTTGTTAATCAAGGCTAAAACAGTCTGACACACTAAGTAATGTAAACTCTTGGGTCAAGTTGAAGCATTAGTGTTAATCAGTGAACTCTGTTTTTAAAGATTATATAATACTGGTAAAGGAGCAGGGCCAGAAAAGATTAGCGGTGCCAGCACAAGAAAATGGACAAAAGAGCACATGGAACAGGTTACTTTTAAGATGCAAAATCAGAATAGGCTACTAAGTCAGAATGAGCTACAAAATATAAACACATTTTTGTGAAGTTCATAAAAATCATTCCCTATATAATGAAAAGGCATCTTTTTGATTCTTCTATCCATGTCCGGTCAAACACAAAACTTCCAGAAATATGGCTTTGTCATTGGCTTCTTGGATGTCTTCCATTGTGCATCTTCAGTGTGGTATTAATTTCTTTCCTAGAATTGTGAAGGATTGTGACCTTTTTTTTGTAGATGAATTTGCTTACAGCCATGTTGTTTTGGAGCTGTGCATCCTCAATAGGATTACCATTGGTAAAATGAAAAACAGCACCTTGAGGATCTCCTAAACTTTGTAGATTTGCTCACATCAGAAGAAGCAGTGCCATATTTCTTTGGATAAGGTCATTATGTTAATAAAATAGCTCTGTAGTGGTAGTAAATATTCATTATGTAATAAATTACATGAATGCAGGTGTGCTATTCTCTTGTAGTTAGGGGATGGGCTGGCCATGCATATCATTGTTTAGACTGCCACATTGATTCTTGGAATTTGAGTTCTTCTGGCAGCTCAATACCAGACACAGTGACATTCTGGTCTAGTCTTTTAAAAACTCCCACATGATAGATTGAGTTAGCTACTGCATTAAAAGATATCAAAAACCTGACTGTACCCCTTTAAAAACAACCTAAAGGCACTTAGGATATCTTATCATCCAAAGTAGAATATGGACTACTTTTAGACTGAAAGTGTTTATTGTTTTCAAACAGTTTACACATGTGACTTATTTTAATAAGGTAGATTCCATGGCCTTTTTTTTGGTGATGGACAGGTTGACAGACGAGATTAGACAGGAGTCCCTGTGGACTATGATGTTTTCTGATAACATTGTGATCTGTAGTGATAGTAGGGAGCAGGTTAAGGAGACCATAGAGAGGTGGAGATATGCTCTAGAGAGGAGAGTTGGCGAAGGTGAATGAGTTTAAATACTAGGGATCAACAGTACAGAGTAACTGGGATTGTGAAAGAGAGGTGAAAAAGAGTGCAGGCAGGGTGGAATGGGTGGAGAAGAGTGTCAGGAGTAATTTGTGACAGACAGGTATCAGCAAGAATGAAAGGGAAAGTCTACAGGATGGTAGTGAGACCAGCTTTGTTACATGAGTTGGAGGCGGTGGCACTGCCCAGAAAGCAGGAGACAGAGCTGGAGGTAGCAGAGTTAAAGATGCTACGATTTGCACTGGATGTGATGAGGATGGACAGGATTAGAAATGTGTATATTAGAGGGTCAGCTCAGGTTGGATGGTTGGGAGACAAAGTCAGAGAGGCGAGATTGTGTTGGTTTGGATATGTGCAGAGGAGAGATGCTGGGGGTATAGGGAAAAGGATGTTAAGGATAGAGCTGCCAGGCAAAAGGAAAAGAGCAAGGCCTAGGAGAAGTTTTATGGATGTGGAGGACATGCAGGTGGACAGGAAGATATGGAAAAAGATGACCTGCTGTGGCAACCCCTAATGGAAGCAGCCAAAAGAACAAGAAGAAGATTCCATGATCTTTTTTAAATATGCAGTGACTGTATATTCTCAAGTTGAACCACTTCTAGTGTGTAGCGGCATGCAAAAGCTGTCTATGTAACTTTGCTATGCATGTCATTGAGCAGACACTCTTACCAGTTTGCCATTCCAGAGGATTGTGCTGCACACAGGAGGTTCAATCATGAAAGGTGCAGCTCTCTGCCCTAATCAAATTGTAGTTAAAATGTGGAAAATTATTTAAACTTTATTTAATAAAATAAAGTATAGTTAGAAGAGTACAGTGCAACATAGCACACTGATAAACCAAGTTTTTATTACATTTATATAAGTTTTCAGTATTGTCAGATTTTGATATTAGTAGTTTTTGTATAAGCATTCCTATTGATATGTTTTTTTTATTTAATTTAATTTTCCAACAATATACAGTACCATCCAGTCCATTTTCCAACCCGCTGAATCCGAACACAGGGTCACGGGGGTCTGCTGGAGCCAATCCCAGCCCAACACAGGGCACAAGGCAGGGAACCAATCCTGGCAGGGTGCCAACCAACCACAGGACACACACAAACACACCCACACACCAAGCACACACTAGGGCCAATTTAGAATCGCCAATCCACCTAACCTGCATGTCTTTGGACTGTGGGAGGAAAACCGGGAGCGCCCGGAGGAAACCCACGCAGACACAGGGAGAAACATGCAAACTCCACGCAGGGAGGACCCGGGAAGACGAACCCGGGTCCCCACATCTCCCACTGCGAGGCAGCAGCGCTACCCACTGTTGCCACTGTGCCGCCCATACAGTACCATATCTCTTGAAATATATATCATTAAAGCATTTTAAATACATAAGGACAGCCACTTAGGCTAACAGGTATTAACCTCTAGGTTTCTTATCTTTCACATGGGCAAGTATAGTTTGCTCAAGAGTAGCATTTTAAAAATATATATACATGCTATAAATGCCACATGGGCTGGACAGGCATCCTGCAAGAAGAAGGGAGGAGAAGGGATCAGACCCAGAAGAGAGGGCCAGAAAGGATGGACGAATGGCCCACCGAATGAGGAAAATGTTGCTGGGGGACTTTCAGACTCCCCCAGCACGAAAGATGGCAGTGGCCCCGGATATCAGTGCCCAGTAGGGAGCCAGCAGGGCATGCCAGGAGACGTAGTAGAGCAGAGCAGCCCTGCTGGGGTCAGTGGGTGCCACAAGAGGGCACTGCAGGGAGACATGCTCCCTGCTGTATGGGACTTCCGCATGACCTGGAAGTACTTCCAACGGCCAACAACCTGGCACTGGAAGTACTCCCATGTCTTTAATAAAAGGGACTGCACTCCCCTTATCTAGGTGAGTTGGAGCTGGGAGGACGAGAGCAACACTCAAATGGAGGAGGGTAGTGTGGCTGGTGAGAGGTGAATTGTAGAGAGAGAAAAATCTGTGCTTGTGTGACATTGGAGGTATTATCGTGAATAAAAACATTCCTATTTGAACCCCGAGAATCTTGTGTGTTCGTGAAAGTCTGAAATGTGAAACTGCTATGCTCACCCATTTTGCAGTAAAATATATATTTTTTGAAAAAACTTTGATTTAACTGCATTCTAATCTAATTCAGCCATTAGAAAGAGGAGTTCCAAAGGATCAAATGTCACTTTGCTAGTAAATAAAAAATATTATCTGTTCTTTTAAATAAGAGCAATCATTTCATGTCATAGAGACACATTACTATTGCAACATATGCAAAACTAGCCTTGGGACTTTTAATTTCATTAGCTAAAAATATTATGGTATATGTCTGTTTACATTTTCCCACAGAACAATTAGATGCCCTTGAACGCTTTGTGATTTATGAGCTTGCAATGTCTTCATTCAGATCATGCTTGTGTAAAATAATGCATTTGGATTTAGCTTTTTCTTCTGAAATATTGTGTTCTTTTTCTGAATGATTATGTCTTTCAGTACTAGGGAAACTATATTAAAGTGTATGCAGTCCATCTATCAAAATAAATATACAGATTTTGATCTAGTAAAAATATAGTGAATTATTTTTAGGAGATGGTCCATTAATCAGTATGAGGTATATTCAAAGAAAATATAAAATTCAAGCCTAAATGTAAGATCCAGCCAATAATACCATCATCCCTTACCACAGATTACCAACCTGGAAAGTGATGAGATATCTTTGCTGTATTCCAATATTTATTCTTTCTATCACGATGGGATACCCCTGAAGGGGTCACCTAACCCTGTCTATGACCCTTCTGATGTGAGAGAGGTTTACAATGCTGAAGCAAGTATTATTTGTGATCCTATCTTGCCTCTCTGTTATAGAATTTCAAGCTATTATTAACGAAATTCTTCTTAGTTTTAACTTTTAACCATCGCTAGTAGGATGTGTCTAAATGTGAACAGCAGATTTGATAACTTACTGACAGAAAGGAAAGAAATAGCTTGTGAGCAATTCATTACATGGTGAATTACTAAAGATAAGTAGATAAATTACATTACTGCAGTCAGAAATATCTTGTAACATGTCAAAGTAAAGCTTTAGTTGTTTTTTTTTTTTTTGTTTTTTTTTTCTGACAGCTTGATACTTTGGTCAGGATATATGCTTTCATCCAAATGTAAATGCAAGTACTCACTTCTGAGTGGCTAACCATACCTATGGTAGCATCAACAATCACATTTCATTATTCCTTTTTCTGTGGGAACATCATCTGAATTTTCTTCAACATGTTTTATGCATTAGTGATATCAAAATAGCTTATATACTGTGCATTTATACCAAATGAAATTAGATTTAGTTATTTCTTCAGGGTAGAGTATAACAGTACATCAAAGGTGAAGATTGTACTGGGGAAACCTTGAGTTTTAGAGTCAAGTGCCTTAAAAAGTAGGCCAACAACAGCTTCCAATTTAATTAACATGACCTATTGGAGGGAACCTTTGAAATTTCTTCTGAATCCCCACCACACATAAATACACAAAGCATGTATATGAATCATTCGAAAGTACCTTTAACTCTGAAATATCTTATTAAGTTGTATGATGCATGTTACACTGAAACTTCCACATGAGACAACATCTCTGATTTAATGGCTATTTTCTAGGTACTGTATACACGTTAGCCAGCTTCCCTTCAAATCTTTTTTGTTCCACTATACATGATCCTGGGCATCTTTTGAGGGATATTGGGTGGGTGGCACCCATTCTCTTCATATTATCTGACACCAACTACAACTCTTTGGTCTACCTCTTGGTTTCCCCCCTTTTCATTTCCATCTTAGTGCATCATCCTCTGCCTGTTTCTCCATAGTACAACACCTATCAGGTCTAAACCAAGTCTTTCTCCTAACATAGCGTCTTCTGCTTACTGTGTGACACCCACACACTCAAGAGTCCCAAAGCATGCAAGTCCCATATAGTACCAAAACGGACCACTGGAGAGGAAACACCATTAAAAACCCTGGCTAGTAAAACAGAGGGCCATAAACAATCTTTATACAGTAAATAAAAGCTATATTAATACAAAAATTGCTGTGTAATAACATGAAGCTCCATGGAGCACAAAGAGCAAACACTGCAAAGATCTTTTTTCATTTTGACATTTGTTACGTCTTGGTAGAGTAATATATTGCTCTACTTTCCCCTATTGTATTATTAATAAGTAGCCTTTGTCAGAATGCCTAAAATCTCCCCAACTTACGATTGTTTATAAGCTTATTATAGTATGTAACTTATCTCCATCTTCCCTTCTATATCTATAGGCAATTAGGTGTAGTATAAAGACAAGCAGGAGTTAAGTTGCACATAAAATAATATATTATTGATAATAATCATAAATAATAACAATATGCAAAGTACATTTGAATATTGGCAACCATACAACCTGATTAAATGGTGATGTGTAGTTTGAGGCGGCACACAGACTTGTAGTTATTTAAAATGTCTCTAGTTAAAGCATCATTCAGCTTTCTTCAGAACAATGGCTGCTAAACTGTGGTCTCCATTGTGTTGTCCTTTCAGTTCATGGTGTGATGGTCTTTTGGCTCAGCTCTCTCTTCACCACGACAGACCGTTGTAGAGCCCGCATTACTGGGGATGCCGCACCGATCCGTCTGTCAACCTCCCACTCCATACTTTCCTCACTCGTGAACAAGACCCCAAGATACTTGAACTCCTCCACTTGAGGCAGTACTGTGTTCCCAACTCGGAGGAGAGAGCATTACACCCTTTTCTGGCTGAGAACCATGGCCTCGGATTTAGAGGTGCTGACTCTCATCCCTGCTGCTTCACACTCGGCTGCGAACCACTCCAGTGAGAGCTGGAGGTCACTGTCCGATTGAAGCCGACAGAACCATGTCATCCACAAATAGCAGAGACGAGACTCTGTGGTCATCGAACAAGACCCCCTCCGCTCCTTGGTTGCGCCTAGAAATTCTGTCCATATAACTTATGAACAGAATTGGTGACAAAGGGCAGCCCTGGTGAAGTCCAACCTCAACAAGAAACGAGTCTGACTTATTACCGGCAATGTGGACCAAGCTCCTGCTCCCTCCTGTACAGGGAACTGGATGGCTTGTAACAACGAGCCCTTGTACCCCGTACTCTTGGAACACACCCCACAGGATGCTTCGAGGGACACGGTCGAATGCCTTCTCCAAATCCACAAAACACATGTGGACTGGTTGGGGAAAACTCCCATGCCCCCTCCAAGATCCTGGCCAGGGTGTAGAGATGGTCCAGTGTTCCACGGCCGGGACGGAATCCGCATTGTTCCTCTTGAATCTGAGATTCGACCATCGACCGAACTCTCTTCTCCAGCACCCCTGAATAGACCTTACCGGGAGGCTGAGGAGTGTGATCCCCCTATAGTTGGAGCACATCCTCCGGTCGCCCTTCTTAAAAAGGGGAACCACCACCCCGGTTTGCCAATCCAGAGGCACTGCCCCCGATGTCCAAGCGATGTTGCAGAGACGTGTCAACCAGGACAGCTCCACAACATCCAGAGCCTTGAGGAACCCAGGGTGAACCTCGTCCACCCCAGGGGCCCTGGGGTATACATTTTCCTTAATAATAGTATTAATTATATTAATTATCCCACCTAATTAATTAATTCCCAGAATGTATACTTTATGAACCCAAAATGAATCCCCTTATTTTGGCATTCCTAACTGGTTTGTTCAGTTTCCACCCCTTGGAATACAAATCTGCTGCAGTAATGAACAAGCCTTTCCTTTTAAACTATAGCTATTCTGACTAGTCTTATTATTATGTGACTTGTGGACTTAAACCCCAGGCGGTGTCTTTTTCTTGCTGTCTCTTCAGTTCTTCTTCATGTCTTTGTCTTTAGACTTTGCTTGTTGTCTTTTCCTCTTTTTTTTTCATTCCGCTATGTAGGCAGGTCTGCAAAATGGAAGGTGACAAAGCAGTTTCTGTCCATCTCATTTTCTTGGTTGTTAACCTGGTGCCAACACTCAAACTTTGCTTCCAGGCATTTATTGGACAGCTTGGCCACACTGCCACTCTGCTCCAATGTGCTAATGGTAACCCAATCCCCTGCATGGATTTTACTCTGCCTTTCACTATTTGTTACCTGCTCCAACCCAAAGTCCGTAAAACCTTACAATAGAAGTAGCACTATTGCAAAAGACCAGAAAATTGAAACAGACATAACTATTTTCCCTTCCTGTCTTCCTGTCTACCCTTCTATTTTTTCATTGGCCTGTGTATCCTTTTTATTTTATTGTATGGTAACTGCTACCTGAAAGTGTGGCTAAAACCTCTCCAAAATCCAAGTGCTAGATCCAACATCTCTCCTAAAACTGACCTGTGTTCTTCACTCAAGACCAGCTCACTTTTTTCCATTTACTGCATGGAGTTTCATAGGCTGTCTTTTTAAACAAACTGGTCAGCCAGGTTTCGAATTACTGAACTAAGTGTGTGTGCTTTTTAATTACTGCTGGCCCAAGCAGAGCTGTTAGGACTTTCACACCCCTGTGCATTCCTGACTTGCTGTCTGAGTTTGCAAACCTTCCTACTGCACCATCCCCCATCCTTTGTTCTTTGGCTTGTCCTGATCCATTCAAACCAAATCCTAAACTTGTGCACTTTCTTTCCAACTCAGCCATTCTTGCATTAGCACTTTTAGAATTGAATTCCCTTAATTTCCATTGTTCTTTGTTTTAATTCTACACTTTCTTTACTCAGTATCCTTAAGCCATTATCCATTTCATGCCCTCTAGTCAGCAATTGCCATTCACACTCACCAGCTTCTCTGCCTTCTATCTGATTCCTTTGTCCTAAATCAAATTTCAGTGCAGCACTGGTTACCTTTCCTAACAGTGGTGAAATATCTATCGGTGTAGCATGCTCTTTAAATAATGGACAGACCTCAGAATTATCTGGAGATTGTGGTGCAGTGGAGTATAATGGAAGTAAACATCCTTGCTGTTTTCCCTTCCTTTCATCTGTCTCCTTTTCCTCACATTCACATTCCCACTCTTTATCTGAGCACTCATCTATCTCAGGTAAGTCACCCACCCATGTTTTAGGGTTCCAGTCAGATCCCTATTGCCCTAACTTTCACCATGGGTGGTTTTCTCTCCTTTTTTCCCCTGCTTTCACTGCTTTCCACTTCAGCAGTGGGTGTTCTACATGCTAGCACTTCACAATTTTCACACCAACTGTTACGTCTTTCATAACTTTCACACAGCATTCCACAACTTTCACTTTCAGTCACTTTGCTATTTTCTTTCTCATACTGATCTTCCTTATTACCAATAATATAAGATAGTAAACCTCTTATAACAGCAGCTGTCTTCTTTAAACCAGATTTCTGTTTTCCTGATTTTAATTCTTCCTGCCCCTTTCCATTTTGTGGCATGCTCAGCTCAGCTTCTGCTTTCTCTACCTGCACTACAGGTTTCCATTTCTTAGCTTTAGCCTGCTGGCTTCTGCCACTCCACTGGAAGATGGCTGACTTTAATATAAATTTAGGCATTTCTGAGTCTACAATTTTAATCTAATACAATTTTCCACCTTCGTTATGGGTTGGCCTACTTTTGCCCCTGCAAGCAAACATACACATACATACACCAAGATTCTAAACAAATAAGTGCCGTATGAATGATGCATGCATGTCCCATCATTCCCTAGCACTTTAACCACTTAAATGCCGTATGAATGATGCATGCATGTTGCACCACTCTCTAGCACTTTAATTAGGGACTCACTACCACCAGCACGAACAAACATGCGGGTGTCCTCGTGACACACATGAAGTCTCTACACTTTGTTGGTTATATTCCATTCAGCAACCAAACAATGTTTACATCCACTGCATTTGTATACTGGATGCCCTAAAATTCACATACATAAACACACATATACATCAACAGTATTTGCAAACAGGGTGCAAAACATGGTTACCCCAAAATCCTGCCGACTACGCCAATTGTTACATCTTGGTAGAGTAATATATTGCTCTACTTTCTCCTATTGTATTATTAATAAGTAGCCTTTGTCAGAATGCCTAAAATCTCCCCAACTTACCACTGTTTATAAGGTATTATAGTATATACCTTCCATCTATATTTATAGGCAACTAGCAAAATACCCGCGCTTCGCAGCGGAGAAGTAGTGTGTTAAAGAGGTTATGTAAACATATATATACATATACATATATACATATATATATACATATCTACATATACACATATCTACATATACATATATATATATATATATATATATATACATATACACATCCACATATATATACATATATATATATACACATATCAACATATATATACACATACATATACACACATACATAAACACACACATATACATATATACATACATACATAGTGCATTGTAACACGGGCTGTGATTGTTACATGGGAGGGAGACGACAAATCACAGCTTCCCGCTTTCTAATCGGGCCTGTGATTGGTGCTTTGACGGATGCCCAGATCCCACAGTATGTCCCCTTAGGAGAGGCGTTAGGCAAGTGTAATTGAATAGCGGTGCTGCAAGTTTAGCTTTACACCTGTTTTTAGGGCTTATTGACTGAAAGGGGCTTTCATGAAAAAACTTAGGGCTTTGCTACAGGATACATCCTCCACAAGTTAAGGAAGTAAAAATAAAGGTATATATTTCTGTTTTATTTAAACCTTTTAAGTTTGTATGCGGGCAGTATGGTGGTGCAGTGAAAGGTGCCAGTTAGGAGACCCAGGTTCGCTTCCCTGCGTGGAGTTTGAATGTTCTCCCTGTGTCTGTCTGGGTTTCCTCCGGGTACTCCGGTTTCCTCCCACAGTCCAAAGACATGCAGGTTAGGTGCATTGGCGATTCTAAATTGTCCCTGGTGTGTGGGTGTGTGTGGGTGTGTGCGCACTGCGGTGGGCTGGCACCTTGCCCGGGGTTTGTTTTCTGTCTTGTGCCCTGTGTTGGCAGGGATTGGGTCATGTATTTAGGATATAGCGGGTTGGATAATGGATGGATGGACATTTGTATGCATAGCCCCATTTGTTTTCGTTTTTTTTTCATTCTTCAGTAATATTTCAGCAAACCCGGAGCTTGTCAGTTCAAATCCTGGTACTGACACCACTGTGTGACCCTGAGGAAGTCACTTCACCTGCCTGTGCTGCAAAAAACCAAAGTAATGTAACAAATTGTACCTTAGATGTTGCAAGTTGCTGGAATAAACGCATAAGTCAAATAGATAAATATGTATTATACACATAGGAACTATTCATTTATTTTCAGTTAAGTCATCTGCAGCAAACCTTTATAAATGAGGGTTTCTCCTTTTTAGATAGTGCAAACTGTTTCTTCTTCATTGAGGTTTTCTCTTGGAGAGCATTTTTCATTTCATTGAAAACTAAAGCAGCTGCCAAAATATGTAGCTTTCTTATTAATTTTTCAATATTGTGTAAAATAACTTTATAAAGTAACATAAAAGGTTTAAATACTGGTTATCCTTTTACACTAAAATATTACTAAAGAGATACAAAAAAAGTAAAATGCATATGTTGTTTTTCTTTAAGGAGATTAAATATTACTGAAGAAAGAAAAAAAAAACCTAAAACAGCCAAATGGGGCTATGCATACGAACTTAAAAGGTTTAAATAAAACAGAAATATATACCTTTTATTTTTACTTTCTTAACTTGTGGAGGGTGTATCTTGTAGCAAAGCCCTAAGTTTTTTCATGAAACCCGTTTCAGTCAATAAGTCTTAAAAAGAGGTGTAAAGATATTGACAATAAGCTATGCAAACCCACCAAGACATGCAATCGTTTAAATCAAGGCGCGAGTCGAAAAACACCATCCGATACTATTAGTTAACGATTAACACATTTCTATATGTATTGTAAGCATACAATACAACTGATAAATGTTGCGCTTATTTATCTGGTGTACCGACATTTTTGCGCGTTTAATCGCTGAAATCTAACGTGGTTTGTGCCCTTCAGAATGAAAACAGTTTGCATTTACCTTTTTAATAAAAAGCGAGCTTTTAAGCCTGAGAAATCACTCCGTAAATGCACACGTTTAATTCTTTATCACTTCAAACAACTGAACTATCCAGAACATTAATTGAAAATGTTCCTTTAATCCTCAACATGTCTCAATGAGTCGTTCTGGTGGTTTTACTTGACATTTTGATATTCTGGTTAATTGTGTGTTTGTGTTTGCCGCTCAAACGTCACATTGCGCTTTGGGTTGCAATACGTTTCAAATTTTTCAACTATTTTGTTCAATATCATATTGTCTCCATCTTCTTCAAACTGAAAATTGTTATACATCTCTAGCGCCTCTTCGCCAATTACATGTAGAAGCATAGACGCTTTCATTTTTTCACTTTTCCTATCTGCTTCAATCGCAGCAAGATACAACTCGAATCTCTGTTTAAATCTTTTCCAATTTTCAGCTACATTTCCCTTTAACTGGAGATTTGGTGGGGGCTGTAATCCCAACATATTTTTTTTTCTCTTTTGCTAGAACGTCTTAGCGCTTTCTGATCACGTTTTCGGGTTACTCACAGACACGCGACTTGTTCAAAAGCTGAACCTCTTCTTCACATTCCTCTTCCAATCCGCCACTTCTGACACCATGTAGTGATCTTGGTTAGGTTCGTAGTTTAATCAATACACAGGATTGAAAGATATAATAACTTTTTTAATAGACAGACTTTAGAGACATTTACTGTACAAGTTACTAATCGTTCTTTAGTTCACGCCCATTCTCCTACTTGCATCGGCATTCACAGGCATTACTAATCATTCTGTAAGTATCCCTTAATAGACCTTACTAATCAACTATCATTACAAAATCCAACGTGGTTTGTGCCCTTCAGAATGAAAACAGTTAGCATTTACCTTTTTAATAAAAGGCGAGCTTTTAAGCCTGAGAAATCACCCCGTAAATGCACACATTTAATTGCACATGTGTTAATTGTATGCTTACACAGTATTAAAAGACACTCAAAAATTAACGGTCATTTACCTTCGTTCCCGCGTTTGACTTGTGCTGTAAATCTCTTCCTTGTTTTTAGTTCAAGTGATTACGTAGGAGGCGTGATGACGCAATACGTGACTCCGCCTCCTCCATTAGAGTATATGGACAAAAAACAGGTTCCAGTTATGACCATTACACGTAGAATTTCGAAATGAAACCTGCCTAACTTTTGTAAGTAAGCTGTAAGGAATGAGCCTGCCAAATTTCAGCCTTCCACCTACACGGGAAGTTGGAGAATTAGTGATGAGTCAGTCAGTCAGTCAGTCAGTCAGTCAGTCAGTCAGTGAGTCAGTGAGGGCTTTGCCTTTTATTAATTAGTATAGATTAAGTGTAGTAAAAACACAAGCAGGAGTTAAGTTACACATAAAATAATGTATTATTGATAATAATCATAAATAATAACAATATGCAAAGTACATTTGAATATTGGCAACCATACAACCTGATTAAATGGTGATGTGTAGTTTCAGGCGGCACACAGATTGTAGTTATTTTAAAATGTCTCTAGTTAAAGCATCATTCAGCTTTCTTCAGAACAGGCCGTATGCCTGTTCCAATATGGCTGCTAAACTGTGGTCTCCATTGTGTTGTCCTTTCAGTTCATGGTGTGATGGTCTTCATCAGTTGGTTAGTAAGAGAGAGAGAATGTGGTTGAGCAAGCAGATTTATAGATTCTCTGTCCAACCCTTAGAGCCAATAGGACATCATGGTACTTAAAAACTTCTGATCCAAGCCAATTCCAAACAGCCATACTTCAGACCAATGGGGGAATACAACATCTTAAAACCTGCCACCCCCAAGACCATATGTGAAAGTAACGTGGCTTCCTTGCGGGGGGTTGAAAGACTTTAGCAGAGAAACACTTGCCAAACTGGTTTATAGCACACCCCCCCAACTCTGTCGTAAAATTCAAAGAAACTCATTCGTAAAGGGGGGCAAACACGAATGCCTCTCACCAAAGTAAAACTAAATTACATTGCTTTGCCTAAATTACAAATAAAGACATACAAAATATTTATCAAGTTATATGCAAAATCTCACATCACAACAACATTTAAAAGTCTTTTTCTGTTGATTAATGCCAAAAGAGCCCAAAGTAAAAACAATGTGAACATTTTCAAGGGTGTGAATGCTTTTTAAAGGCACTGTAAAAAAAGGGTCAATTGAGATCTACTGAAAGTGAAAGCCTCTCCTTTGCTCAAATAAGCCTGCCAACTGAGTTCCATTCAGCTGCCTCCCATGCTAAAGTTCTTTGTTGCACATACATGAGCCTCACTCTTCTCCTCAAGCCCCAGTCTCCTTGTGCTTCACCCGCTGGAGTCTCCAAACCATATTAGCACTCATTTTCCATAGTTTTTTTCACCCAAGTTCTGTAGTTTTCTATAGTTGTCGCTTAATGGAATGACCAACTCTCTCTGGCTGTCTTTTGTTCTTTTGTGAGTCACCATATTTTTTTAACCTGGAAAACTTTTACATAATGCAACTCAATTTTTTCAAAGGAGATTATGGTGTGCAGTGTTCATAGGGTAAAATTTATGAAACATGTTGAAAACTGGTTAAGTAGCATAAACACAAGGGAAACTTAGAAGGGCAGCAATTGTGCTGAAGGGCGTGCCAAAAATTAAACTACAATCTGATCAATGTGCTCAGCAAAGTCAAACCATACCTCTAGAAACCCAGAAGTAAGCGACAGAGTCTAGCATGCTAGAGCTCTACAGGTACAGCTAATACACCCACAATGCCTCCAGTGTGAAGTAACACTTTTTGAGCTTCACTGCTGCAAGAATGTGATGTCTGTCAAGTAAACCAAAAGACATAAACATGCAATCTAATTGGCTTTTCATTGGAGCTTATTAATTGCAATTTTTGGACCAAGTACTGAAGAAATATGTGTGTTTTGCTGCTTTTATATGAAAATGACTTTGTTGTAATGAATTTTACTGATAAAATGGACTTTACTGTAATGTTGTTTTTTTATTTCACATTAATTCAATATGAAATTAGCCAGGACAAAAAAAAATAGTTAAAATGAGGATTTCGTTCAAATAGAATTTGACCTGTATTTTATTTTATTGCTTGTTAGTGTTTTTGTTTTTTTCATGTCAAGTCATTATTATATAGTAGATTTTATTTTTTAATGGCATAATACAAATTACTAATAACTTACACCCTGCTAGTAGATTTCTTCAGTTCCATTTCATATATTTTATTCAACCAAAACAGATAATCCATGATGACTTCGCACAGATGCAAATGGCACCTGGCAAGACGGAAAAATGTTGGCTCCTTTGTCACTTGCATGTCATTGTTAATTGGTTGTTTGTTAAGAGAACAAGAAGCAATTAAAATAGTGAATGCAACTGTTAGACTGAAAGAAGAGATTAAGGCTTGGGCATGTTAACAATTGAGTTAACTAAACTAAAGTACCAGAATGTTGTTCGAGTAATAATTGGTTTCTAAATAATAGCCTAATATTGCTACTGTGGCCCTCCAGGACCAAATTAACACTAACTGTGCCCTAAAGTCTTCCTTATCTTTTCCCCATTAAACAGAAAACTCCCCCTTGTTCTTTTACCCACAGAAAACTTTTCATATCTTATATTTCCACCATTTTTCTTAGTTTATTACACTAGATTGTAAAGTGTTTTTTATTTTTGTTGATGGTTCTAGCTGTAAGTAAATGTCATCTTTCTGTACACTTGCTCCAAAAATCATAAAAGAGTCTTCTGTTTACTTCCTTTGTGCAAACAGACTTGCTTTATTTGACACCTTTTACACTTGTGAAGTGTAATTTAATATTACGTATCCATCCATCCATTATCCAACCCGCTATATCCTAACTACAGGGTCACGAGGGTCTGCTGGAGCCAATCCCAGCCAACACAGGGCGCAAGGCAGGAAACAAACCTTGGGCGGGGTACCAGCCCACCGCAGATATTACTTATTTCCAAAGGAATTATATAAAATTCAGATTTCAAGTATTAATGAAAATTAAAAACATCAAAATCTAATGAACAGGGAAAGTCTTCTTACAAAGTGGTATATTCTTATTTGCATCTATTTTATCATTCATCAAACAGTTTAATAAAATTGAGAAAAAAAAGCTTCAAAACAATAAGAAAGCAATACTTTAGCTATATTGAGTCTTTGATAGATCTAATAAGAAAAAATATGCATTGTCAGGTATATTTGAATGCTTCGCTTTTACTGCCGACATCCAGAAGCCTCATTAAACAAAGTTGTCAGCTAAAGATGGGAAATAACTTTAATTATTAGCTTAATTGGAATGAAAACCAGTAACCATCTGTTAATGAGTTTCATACTAAGACTTGTACACAAAAATGTCACGCGACATTGTTTTGTTCCTTGGGTGGTTTCTGCTGAGCACTACTGTGTACTTGCAGATGTTTCTGAACAATGTTTAGCAAATACTTTCTTTTCATTCAGATATAAAATAAGACGTGGGCTTTTAACCAAAGAAAAGCATTGCAGGATGACTTTTGACGAAGATCTGAAACAGTTTTCCTATTCATATTCCATCTGTAAAAAATATGAGTTAAGTCTTTCACAGAAGGATGTGGATGTACAGTAATTACATTCTTTCCTTCTCCCTATGAGCCTTGAGTAATTTAACTTTTTGAGAAATCATTTATAATAATGATGAATACCCTCTCAATTTGTAGAGTGCTGTCTGTCAGTGAACGCTTTGTCATCTACAGGCATAAAAATATATTAAATGAATGTGCATTATATATTATGCATGTACTGTATATCTATCATCATCATCAGCACCAGATGCTGGCTTTTGATTCACTGCTGGTTGAAAGCCTCCCTAAGGTTCTCCAACAATTTTCTATACTTGTTTTTTTACCCTTCCTACAGCTGCAAGACATTTTCTTTTAATTCACCCAAACTCTTATTTATTAATTTTTTGTTTTACTGATATCTGCTTAGTGTGTTCATAAAACAAGTCAATGTAATTGTTAATTTGTAATAGAAACAATGTTCTTCACAAATTATATTAAAGATTTGTTTTTGCTCGTATTAATTAATTTTCAATTTTATCCATTTTTAGGCAGGGAGCTGTAGTTTTATGACAAATGTGATGACTGTAAACAAGCAGACTGTAACTCCACAATGACATACTGATAAGTCCTTAACTGCCCGAGTTCCAGTTGTCAAAATAACTGTAAGCAATTATACAATAATTATGCACTTATAATGTTTATAGGCATGGAAAGGAGATTTACTCTGGTTATTTCCACTCTCCTTTACAGTGTGATTTCTCTCTGATTAGTGGACAGGAATTTTTTATATATAAATTAATCAAACATTTCTTTCTTGTTCAAAAGTAAGTATTTGATATTGGATAGCATATATACTCGACCACTTATGTCTAATTAAGTGATAACATTATAAGACAATGCTGCAGAACCTGAAATCATTTTAACTGCATTCTAATACCTTTCCAAATTTTGACACTGGCGTCATATCACGCTGAATACACTTTTCCCAGCTAATTTATCCACCTCTCTCTGGCTGAAAAACTGAGCTGTCACTCATATTTCCCAGATTTTTTCTGGTATTAAGATTGGTAGTCACTTTTTTGAGAACGCACCAAGCCAAATGAGATGCGGGTGTCTGCATATGTGCCCAAGCCATGCTAATAAATGCTGAAAAGAGATGCTTTATTTTCCCTCCTCTTGAGTTGTCTAGCACAGGTTCAACCATAAGCATAAAAAACCTAGATAGATAGATAGATAGATAGATAGATAGATAGATAGATAGATAGATAGATAGATAGATAGATAGATAGATAGATAGATAGATAGATAGATAGATAGATAGATAGATCGATCAAACTTTGGGGAAATTTAGCTTTTTGAGAAGTTCTTTAAATAAATAAATAGTTAAATAAATAAATATACACACATATTGGTCTGGACACATGCCAGAATTACTATAAGCAAGAAAATTAAAAAGAAAGAAAATTTCTGACTTGGCTGTCACATACTCAAACTAAATATACTCAAAATAAACATTTATTTGCAGAGTAAAGTCTATTTTTTATTGCATTCTGTGTCTTCTGTTTCCTTAATTTTAATTGTATCCGCTGCACTTCCTAATTTATGACTCGTAACCTTTTTTCTTTGTGGTCAAAAGAAACTGCAGAAAACCCAACTGAGCAATTTTCTGAAATTCATTTTTAATTTATCTTACTATTGCAGCATATAAAAAATAACAGACCTCTTCATCTTGTTTGAATTAATATTAAGCGCACCAATGCTATTTTCATAAATGTTGTTTCCTGATTTTATTTGCCCTCGTGAAAAATATAATGTACATATAAATACACTGGGTTAAAATGGACATAAAAACTGGCCTTCTGTTTTCAACTATTAAGTTGGCCTTGTGTTTTTCTATGGCAGCTGCATTCATTGTGTTCCCTGGCTGTGAAGGTTATCACTGATGTCATCATGTATTATTGCAGAAATATAAAGTTTTACAAGGTTATTTTTAGCCTTTTTGTAATGCCACAACTGTTGTTTTTCAAGAACATTAAGGTGATTTGCCTCAAAACACAACATAAACCTCAAAAAATAAAGAAGAAAATGATACATGGAGCTAATGAGACAAAAGCTATTGCTATTATAAAGATGTCCTTAAATACAAATACATATAAATTAAGGGTCTTAGACTTCAGTGCGCCATTGACACCATATCTGGAGTGCTGTGTGCAGTTTTGTCGATTGTACTACAAACAAAGCATATCAACTTTTGAAGATGTGAGAATAAAAACCAAATGTATCCTTGGACTAAAGGACATGTCTTACTCAAACAGACTAAGGGTCTGGTAAACCTGCTTAGCCTTGAAGATAACAGGCTAAGTGTCTTCAAAATTCTGAAAGGTATCCAGACATTTAAGTGGAGAAGGACAAACAAACTGTAATTGCCTTTACTACACTTTTGGAACATAGACTTGTCTTGCTCAATTGTAAGAGTCCTAACTCACTTATTCTAAGTCAGTGGGTAACTGATGTTCAGAGGTGGTAGAGTAGCCAAAAATTGTACTCAAGTAAGAGTAGCGTTACTTCAAAATAATATTACTCAAGTAGAAGTAAAACTTAGTCATCCAAAAAATTACTCAAGTAAGAGTAAAAAAGCATTTGGTGAAAAGACTACTCAAGTACTGAGTAACTGTTTGATCGTAATAAATGATTTATTTTTTAGAAATGTTGTAATAAGACAGACAAAAATATAAAATAATGTGCAAATTCTGCTATTTCCAAATAATAAAATAAAAAATTAGCAAAAATAAATAACATCTTTACAAAATAAAGATGCAAAAATAACACAAAGTTCCAAATCTCAGTTTTTCACAACAAAGCTTTTGAAGCCAATACCTACAGTAAGCAACATGTATGTTTGAACAGTTCAAACTACTTACAGTGACAAAATATACTGACAGTATAATACTGCATATTCACTTGCCCTCCAAATAGCACAGCTGATAGAAAATAACATTAGAACAAGGCAGCTTGTGCACGTACAAGAAGTCTCACTTTACCTTGACTAGCCAGTTGCGGATAGTTGACACAGTTGACACAGTCACTGTATAATAGATGTAGGATTCTCTTTTTAAAAAAAATAAAAATTGAGACTGCAATTAACATGAACAAGTGTCCTTATAACTGTTCTTATTTTTAAGTTCTGTAAGACATACACTGTCAGACAGATCACTAAATAATGCACAGACAGAGGAGTTACAAGATAGATAAACTGGGAAGGCACTGTATAATAGAAGATATAAAACTGTCAGGAGAAAAAAAACAGCTAGAGGGATAGATAGATAGATAGATAGATAGATAGATAGATAGATAGATAGATAGATAGATAGATAGATAGATAGATAGATAGATAGATAGATAGATAGATAGATAGATAGATAGATGTGAAAGGCACTATATGACAGGTGCTGCAGAAAGGCAAGCAGGCAGTAAGAGTACATTCACATGTGAAAGGCAATAGATAAATGGATAGATAGGGAAGGCACTTATATAAAAGGCAGACAGAGAAGTTACTAGACAGATGCATAACAGTATTAGCTATATAGTAGTTTTGTTTTATATATAATGTACTGTATATGTATTTTACAACTCAGAGAATTGTGTCAAAAAGAAATACATTAAATCATATATCAATCGACACACGCTGCACGTAGGAATGCGGGCAGTGAGAGTGGAGATAATGTGAAAGATGCTAGATAGATTGTATACAACAGGCAAAAATAGTGACCACTTGATAACAGTATTAGCTATAATCAATGAAAGCATGAATTAATCAACAGAAATGACCACGGTCGACATTTTAAACTTAACGATTTACTTAAGAAAAAAAAGAAAAATGCCCCAGCACGTCTATGAAGGCAGACGCTGCAGGCAGGCACAGCGGCAAAACGCACAGAACAGCGTCCCAAGCCCTGAAACGGAAGTGGCAGAAAATAGATCGCATTGGTAGTGGTTTACTATTACCATAGAGAATGAATGGGAAATGGTTTAGGGAGTTTTAGCTAAAGAATATGCGGTGGCCGCCTTCCGCTGTGCATGTTTGGAATACAGCGTATATAATGAAAAAAAAGTAACGATTCGTGTGTCGCCCAATGTAGCGGAGTAATAGTAGCGTTTTCCTTTTCACAAATGTACTCAAGTAAAATGTATGGTGCAGTAAAACTACTCTTAGAAGTACAATTTTTTTAAAAAGTTACTCAAGTAAATGTAATGGAGTAAATGTAACTTGTTACTACCCACCTCTGCTGATGTTATATACAGTACTATTTCAAAATTGAAAAAATCAAATTTGCACTTAGAGGATCTGTACAAAACTTTTTCAAAACCTGATAGGATCTAATCAATAACATTTTAGAATAAGCATTTAAATTGAGGAAGCAGGTTCTCTCCCCTCTTTAACTCTATCAAGCTCAGTAAAGAAGTTTTATATTTATTAATTTATCTATTCACTTATCTTTACTACTTTTTTTTGTAAAACTTGAGTTACGTGTATGGAATGTTATTTGATATCCTCATATGTTGTTAGATTTAAGGGCAGTGTTTAAAACCACTGATTATTCTATTTTACTGCAAAGACTGGCTAATAACATTGGGCTCACAGGCGATGTTCTTACTTGGTTTAGTTCTTATGTATCAATTTATTACCAACATGCATAGAAATCTGGTAGCGAACTCCATCATTATACGTAGAAGTAAAACTATAGTGTCCTACAGGAATCATTACTGGGACCTTAACTTTTTAAACTATCATTAGAAAACATAACATTAATTTTCACTTGTGCGCAGATGACACCCAATTATACCTTTCTTTTGGACCAAAAGACATTTCTCCAATGCTGTCCTTAATTAGTTGTGTCAGTGAGTTAAAGGAGTGGATGGATGAGAACTACTTGCCACTGAATACAGGAAAAACAGAAACACTCCTTATTGGGGGGAATGATGTTTACTGCATTCTGTCACTTTTGAACTCGGTTGGAAAAAACATTAGTGTTACTGAGCTTTTGACATGCCATTTAAAACACACATTACAAAGCTATCCAAAATGTGTTTTTTTCCATGTTAAAAATGTTGGAAAATAAAGAGGTTTTCTAAGAATTATTGGGAATTCTTGAAACAGTACAGAAAATAAAGTGAAACAGTCTCAATGATTTTAACTGAACATGGCTGCAGCCTACCATGCATGTTTTTATTACTAACAGCAGGATAAACAATGACAAATATTAAATAGGAACATTCCACATTCTTCCAGCAAACAGCAATAATACACTGCCACCTAGTGGTAAGATAAACAGTAACTGCTAAACAATATATAGTAGTTGTTGCATTAAACATGTATTGAATTACTACAATACCCCCACTCAACAATTACCTTTTATATCAGTCCTGTTCTGGATCTTAGATCTAGAACTTTGTTTCTTGCGAGTGGCTTTGTCATAGCATCCGCAATCATTTTATCAGTCTCACAATATGAAAATACACTCACTTTTTGTTCTATTAAATCATGAATGTAATGGTGTCTGACATCAATATGCTTTGTTCTCATTAATCTTTTCACTGGTTGCAAGCTTAATGAATCCTTGATTGTCCTCATTTAAGACTGTAGGATGGGTCATCGGCTCTCCAAGATCTTCTAGTAATTGGTGTAACCAAACAATTTCTTGACTGGCATATGCAGCTGAAATGTATTCTGCCTCTGTAGAAGATAAAGCTACTGAAATTTGCTTTTTGCTGGGCCAGGATATAGGACTCTCTCCTAAATTGAATAAGTAACCACTTGTAGATTTGCGAGTGTTGAGGTCACCTGCCAAATTAGAGTCCACATATCCTATGAGGTCGATATTACCAGTTGCAGACAATTTTAAACTCAGGTCCTTTGTTTGTTTAAGATATCTCATGACTCTCGTGACTGAGTTCCAGTCTTCTTGACGGGGATTACTTAGACGTCTGCAGAGTAGCGACATTGCAGCTGCGATGTCTGGACACGTGTTGGTTGCAATATACAGAAGTGCCCCCACTGCTTGTCTATACTGTTCGTTAGTAAGGAGAAGATCTTCTCCTTCCAACTTTGGATATGCTGTGTCCATGGGTGTGCTTGCTCCTTTGGCTTCAGTCATGTTGAACTGCTGAAAAATTACATCAATTTTTTGCACTCTGTTTCAACAGGAAGCTGCCATCCTCTTCATGTTGTATGTTGATTCGTAGGTAATATGTCACTTCCCCAAGGTCTTTAATATCAAAGTGTTGGCTGAGTGCAGCAGTTAATTTTGCAACTTCCTCATCCTTTTTGTCAGCAATTATCAAATCATTCACATAGACCAAAAGATACATCCATTCTTCATTTATACATTTACAGTATAAACATGGATCAACTTTACTTAGTGTGAATCCTTCACCTATTAGAACTTTGTTTAATTTTGAGTTCCACGCTCGAGCTGATTGCTCAAGTCCATAGAGGGATTTTTGCAGTTTGCAAACAAGATGCTCTTCTCCATTTTTTATATATCCATATATATCTCCTCTTCAATATCACCATTAAGAAAGGCTGTCTTGATATCAAGATGTTTCACAATCATTTTCCTTTGAGCTGCCACTGTCATCAAGGTTCTGAAAGTACTTTGTTCTGCAACTGGAGCAAAAGTAGCATCATAATCATCGCCAAACTTTTGTGAGTACCCTTTAGCCACTAATCTTGCTTTGTACCTACAGACATTGCCTTCAGATTTATATCTGGCTTTGAAAACCCATTTAGATCTAATTGCATGCTTGCCTTGAGGTAGCTCTGACAGTTGCCATGTCTGAAGATCAATAAGAGATGCCATTTCTTCATCAGCAGCTCTAATCCACATGTTCTTCTCATGTGCTGATAGTTTTTGCATTTCATCCCATGAACCTGGCTCAAACTGTAGTGTTATGCGAGCTACATATGAAAGACATTTAGCTGGAATACCTTTATTACTCCGTGAGGATGTTCTAACTGAAGTCACTTGTGATTCAGCATCTTCTTTTTCCGTATTTGAATATTTTGCATTAATTTCTATTTCTGTGTCACTTTTTCTTGTAGCACTGATGTGGATTTTTCCACAGTCTGAACTTCTTGCATTGGTTTATATGCATTTGAATACAGAGAGGTTTCATCAATAATTACACTTCTGCTGACTTTTATCCTGTTTGTGTCTTGATGTAGTATTCTGTACCCCTTTTGGGACTCACTGTACCCCACAAGTACACCTTCTTTTGCACAAGCATCCCATTTTGTACATTTTTCCTTTGGAATATGCACATAGGCTTTAATTCCAAAAATTCTGATATAGCTCAAATCTGGTTTCATTCTGTTCCATAATTCATATGGGGTTTTCTCAGTTGCTTTTCCTGGTAAGCAGTTTTGGAGGTAGCACGCTGTCATAATTGCCTCTCCCCAATATGTTGTTGGGATATCGGCATCAAAAAGCATGCACTTTCCACTCTCACATAAAGTACGGTTCATTCTTTCTGCAACTCCATTTTGTTCTGGGTTATATGGTACAGTGGTCTGGAACATAATTCCATGCTTTCTGAGAATGGCTTGTGCAGTGCCACTTGTATATTCAGTTCCATTGTCTGTACGTGTCACTCTTGGCATTTTCCCAAATGTATTACTTACTTGAGCCAGATACTGTTCAAATTTCTCTGGTACTTCATCTTTGTTGTACAAGAGGTACACTGTGGTATATCTGAAATAATCATCAATGAATGTGAGAAAATACCTATTCTTTCCTGAATTCTTTCATGTTTTTCATTGGACCACAAAGATCTGAATGAATTAAATCCAAGGGTTTTTGAGCTCTGCTGTTACTCTGCTTTGGAAAAGGTTTTCTTGTCATTTTGCCCTTAATGCAGCTGATACATTTCTTTGTTTGATCACACAGGTTAATTTTTATACCACTTGCATACTGCTCCTCAACTAATTTCTTTATTGTATCTGGGCTTCTATGCCCAAGATGTCTGTACCATATATGGATGCAGTTTAAATGTTTTTCTTCTTTGGCAGTGCTAACTATTTCATTGCAGCTCAGCTGGTACAACTCATCTGTAATTTTAGCCTTTGCAAGTAAGTAATCCCCTTTTGTAATGACACAACTGTCACCTTGAAATGTCACTACATTGCCTTGTTTTGTGAGCTACTTTACTGACAAAAGGTTACTCTCAAGAACTGGCACATACAGTACATTTTTCATGAGTATCTTTCTGGTGATATCTTGAACCATCTCCCATTCCATTTCATTAATTGTCCATTGGCTGTGATAATTTTTTCTGTCCTGCTTCGATCAAGCTCAGTAAAGAAGTTTTTGTCATTGGTCATGTGGCTTGTCACTCCTGATTCAACACACCATGCCTACAATGATGAGATGCCACATTTGGACTGAAAAGCATACTCAGTGTCTGAAGCGGCACCTATTTCTTGTTTAACATTCTTTGCCTTTTGTTTACTTAGTTTTCACATTCTAGCTTTCCAGACTCTGCAATCAACTTTTATATGGCCTGACTTTTTGCATACAAAGCATTCACGGGTTTCTGCCTGAACATCACTATTCTTATTACTGTTTTTTGTCTTTAAAGCAGATTCTCCACTGTAAGCACTTTCACTATTCATACTTTCTGTTTTATGCTTATATTCATCCACAAGCTTGCCTTTAACATATTCAAGTGTTAGTTTATCATCTGGACATGCATCAAGTGCTGTAACAAGTGTTTCATAACTTTCAGGTAGACCACTAAGCAGTAGCGCTGCAATATGAAAGTCTTTTATTTCCTCTCCTATGCCTCTAAACCGTTCAACCATTTATAAAGTACGCCTTATATAATCCTGCATATCCCGGTCTTTCATCATCTTGGTCTGGTATAGCTTTCTAATTAAACAGAGTTTATTGTTGAGATTAGCTCTTTCGTGCACTTTTTGTAATTCCTCCCACATTTCTCTAGCAGTTTCACAGTTACATATATGTATAATCTGATCATTATCTATACAAAGGGAAATCGTGCTCTGAGCTTTCTGATCATTTTCTATCCACTCATTTGTGGGTGCAGCCAGTTTGGCTTCATTTCCACATACCTTCTCTTATTAGCAGCATTTTCATTTTAAACTTCCAAGATTGTTCTGGTTCATCAGGTTTGCTATTGAAAGCTTCGTTGAAGCAGCGTTAGTGGCCATTTTAATCATCTTCTGCCGTAATCCTTATATGTCGCTATACTTTGCACTTATTTACTGTAGCTGGTTGTGACTGGGCCCATAACAGTTCCATATTGGGAATTCTTGAAATAGTACAGAAATAATTCTTTGCATTTATATAGCGCTTTTCTCACTACTCAAAGTGCTCAGCAATTGCAGGTTAAGTGCCTTGCTCAAGGGCCCAACAGAGCAGAGTCCCTATTGGCATTTACGGGATTCAAACCGGCAACCTTCCGATTACCAGTGCAGATCCCTAGCCTCAGAGCCACGACTCCGCCTTGAAAATAAATTGAAACAGTCTCAATGATTTTAACTGAACATGGCTGCAGCCTACCATGCGTGTTTTTATTACTAACAGCAGGATGAACAACAACAAATATTAAAGAAGAACATTCCACATTCTTCCAGCAAACAGCAATAATACACTGCCACCTAGTGGTAAGATAAACAGTAACTGCTAAACTATATATATTGTAGTTGTTGCATTAAACATGTATTACATTACTCCCATAAGAATACTGAGAAATTAATTAATGCATTTATTTGTAGTGGGATTAACTACTGTAATGTATTAATCACTGTCTGTTCAAATACTTCTTTATGCAGGTGATTCAAAATGCTGCTGCAGGAACCATTACACGAAGCAGAAAGTACAAACACATAACTCCAGTTCTCAGGTCCTTGTCCTTGCACTGGCTCCCAGTTAAACTTAGGGACGATTTCAAAATCCTCCTTTAAACATATAAACTCTTAAATGCTCAGGCCCTACTTACTTATCTGAAATTATTAATAGTTACAAACCTGAGTACACATTGAGATCTTAAGACGCCATCTTACTTAAGATTCCAAGGATTAATAAAATAACAGTGGGAGGGGTTGAACTTTTAGCTACAGGGTTGCAAAGCTGTGCAATGATCTGCCTGCTAATACAGTATAAGAAATTCCCCTTCAGTCTCAGCTTTTAAATCCCAGCTGAAGATTCCTTACTTCAGTTTAGAATATCCAGACTAGTGCTACTGATTAACTGTCCATACTGCATCTGTTAATCATTAGTACTAGAACATATGCAGTATGATATGTATAATCTGTTATTAATCATCCTCTATTCTGTTTCTCTTGATAGTATCTTGATGTTGCCCTTGGTGTAACTGCTGTACTGCCAAGCTGCTCTCCTGCCATAGGAAAGTCATCTCAGATTAAGGAGCATTGGAATCCTCAAATGGAAAGATTCTGTCATCAGATTGCATGGACCAGCTCAGACTCCACTATAGCATGCCCAAGAGGGTGTAGGCAGCTAGTTATCCAAGGTCTCCAGGATTGTGACTGTGTCTGACTTAATCTTTGACGTTAATCTTTTACAATTTTCAACTCCTCGATTGTCAGCTGGCCTTGGATCATTCATTAATTAATTAATGGTTTGCATTTACTACAGTTTCTACTTTGTTTTCTGTCTGTTTTAACAAACCTGTACCTTTACATGTACTAATTGTTTACTTAGTAATTTATATAACCTATTCTTGCATTTGGCCTGAGAATTTGATTATAGTGCTTTGCACTTGCACTCGGTGAATAGCGCTTTACAACAATAAGTTGTATTTTATTGTAGTGTGGTAAGTTGTGAGTTTTATCTGCCCCTATTATTTGGATAATCCAAAAAATAGTACTTTGAGATCTGGAAGTCCAACCACTAAGGACAAATGTTGACAATCACCATTTTTCTCTCATATTCAAGGAACTGTGCACCATATACATATGCATCTATATATATAATTCTCTAAGCCGCCACCAGAGCGGGCAAGACACCCATTAAAGCACGCAGGAAGGAGCCACGCCCACACCCATGAAAGCACGCAGGAAGGAGCCATGCCCACCAACTCTAAGACCATTGGATACGAAGAAAACTCGCAGAGCCTCGCCCACCAAATTAAACGTGTGTGCATTGTACTTACTGAAAGCAGCATTACGGATTTTGTAAATGTTCATTTTTTTCCCTCTGCTTAAAAACCATTTAAAAAGCGGCGTGATTATGCGGCGTATACTATGCCGCGGGTTGGTATGCAGCGTGTAAAACAGTTTGTTTGTCGCGGATAATTTGCCTTTTACTATTACACGAAGACAATTTCCTGTTAATACTTCATTACTTTGATATAGCGGTGTTCTCAGTATTCAAAGTGCTATCCACACAGGGAGGAACCAGGAAGCGAAACAACAATCTTCCACAGTCTCCTTACTGCAAAGCAGCAGCACTACTACAGCGCCACAAGGCAGTTAAAGAATACACCGGGCTCGATTTTGTTTTCACTTCTGTTTACAGAGATCGGGTCATAGATAGCATTGTTGCAATGTTACTTTTCTTGGTGGCTTATTACATTACGGATGTTTCACATGTTCATTTTTTCCCCTGTGCTTAAAAGACATTAAAAAAGTGTTTCTCAACTGTGACTCCGGAACATCTCAGTACACAAGCTATATTAAGCATCAACAACAAAGACTCGCTACACCTTAATCTACAAGTACTGACACTTATCCCTACCGACGAAGTAACTTTCACCAGCGTGGCCTTCTTCGTCACAGACGATCCCGCTTTCAGTCACGGACAATTATATGTTGCTCTCTCCAGAGGTCTATCTTTTCATTCACTCACAGTGGTATCCACAAACCCACCCCATTTGGACAACTGTGTCATTCAGGAAGTGTTCACCCATCAATACATAATTATGCGGCGTATGCTACGCCGTGGGTTGGCTAGTATATATTAAGGTACAACAAATAATACACAAGATGTACAGTAAGTACAAATACTGCATGGCAGCACTACAACTGGACATGTTCAAAGTTTTGAGTAGACTTTTACACTTTCTTTTAAATTATGTCTTCTTAATAAATATTCTAGAAAACTGGTGGAAGTACATTTTTACTTTTGTTTTGGAAATATCAAACTCACACCACTGCACAATTTCTACATATTTACACCATAACAATGTGATAGGCTAGAAATCAGTGTTTCAAAGAAAAGGACATCCCTCTGTGTTGCTCTTAGGCAAATAAAAACATGTAAAAATCAAAATTAAAAGCCAGCAAATGAATTGGCAATAGGCACCCTTTGTTTAAGACTTGGATGATAAGTGAAAAAGCACAAGGTACCCTTTGTTTAAGACTTGGATGATAAGTGAAAAAGCACATTTCTTGAATAATTCTGTTACAGGTTATTGTTGATGGATGTCAACAGAACATAGATATTTGCCTGTCTCACAAAAAGTCACCTGCTTTGAAGATCAAACTGCTTTAATTGGTACATACAGCACTGTGATAACAGAACTGACTGCTTTCTTAGAATATGTTTGTATTTACTTGTTTTGAAAAATAATGTGTTCTGGAGACTCTATTCAACATACAGTGGTATATGTACTTCTTGGCAATTTGCAACAATATTATTGTTTAACCAATAAAAATGTGTATACACTATTGTTAAGCATAGGAAATTGGAATGTACTGTTGTTTAACCAACTGTCATGTTGATCTAGGCAGAGATTGAAGCAGTTAGATACCTCTGGGCAAATCAGAATACAATGACGTATGGTCAGAGATTCCTAACGGCTGCCTGCTTATGCTTTTGGCATTATACTTCTGCAGCTACACCCTGGAGCAACAAACTTAAAGGAACACTTTGAAGACACATCAGATCTCAATAGGAAAAAAAATCATGCTGGATATCTATACTGATATGGACTGGGTAATGTGTTAGGAATGAAAGGATGCCACATCGTTTAATGGAAATGAAAATTATCAACCAACAGAGGGCTGAATTCAAAGACACCCCGAAAATCAAAGTGAAAAAATGATGTGGCAGGCTAGTCCATTTTGCCAAAATTTCATTGCAGAAACTCAAAATCATACTCAGTAGTTTGTATGACCCCCACATGCTTGTATGCATGCCTGACAATGTCAGGGCATGCTCCTAATGAGACGACAGATGGTGTCCTGGGGGATCTCCTCCCAGATCTGGCAATGAGCACAGAACCCACTAGAGGATGTTGGGCCCTCAGGCCACCCTCATGAAGTCTGTTTCTGATTGTTTGGTCAGAGACATTCACACCAGTGGCCTGCTGGAGGTTGTAGAAGAAGAATGTTCTCCTCAGCACCACGTATTTTGTGTGTTTAGTAAATTAGAATCTTTATAATAACTATTTTGTAACTTGCCAGTGAGAGACGCTTTGGCTTATGAACTAACAAAAATATGTTATTCCAGGGTTCAGGAGAAATAGTGTCCAGATGAATAAAATGTAAGCTGTTTCTTGTTTTTCCCTTTCTCAGAGTGAATGTTTCAGGGACAAGGTCACAAGGCTGCAGAACTGTACATGTAGTTTATGCAAAGGCGTCTCTCCTGTGCTTAGCTTCCAAAACACAGATAATGCTTAGCTCAACAGACATATTGTTTAACTTTACTGTTTTGATAAGGATGTTCTTTCTGTCTTATTAATCATGAGATGCTGAAGTATAAAAAACCCCTCCTGGCTTTTGATCAGGGTTCAATTGAGCTTTGCGGCAATAAGTTATACTCTTTTGAATCTCTACTTACTGTGACTCCAAATTAATAAACAGGAGAATTTAGAAACTATTATCTGTCTGCTTTTCAGTGTGCCTTTTTCGTCCACAAGGTCATTTTGTAGGGCTCTGGCAGTGCTCACTCATTTCCTCCTTGCCCAAAGGAGCAGATACCAGTCCTGCTGATGAGTTAAGAACCTTCTATGGCCCCAGCTCTCCTAGAGTAAATCCCTGTCTCCTGGAATCTCCTTCATGCCCTTGAGACTGTGCTGGGAGACACAGCAAACCTTCTGGCAATGGCACGTATTGATGTGTCATCCTGGAAAAGTTGGACTACCTGTGCCACCTCTGTAGGATCAAGGTATCACCTCATGCTACCAGTAATGACACTGACCACAGCCAAATGCAAAACAAGTGAAAAAACAGTCCGAACAGATGAGGAGGGAAAAATGTCAGAGTCCTCCACCTGTTAAACCATTCCTGTTTTGGGGATCATCTCATTGTTGCCCCTCTGGTGCACTTGTTCTTAATTTCATTAACACCAAAGCAGCTGAAACTAATTAACAACTCCCTCTGCTACTTAACTGACCAGATCAATATCCCAGAAGTTTCACTGACTTGATGCTATACTCTGATTAAAAAGTGTTCCTTTAATTTTTTGAGCAGTATATTTAGAGAATAATATTATAAATGGTGATAAAAGAAGACACTTCAGGTAGTTGAAAAAACTGACAAGTTTGAATTGTTTCGAATGGTGAAATTCTCAGTGGTTTTATCAACTATCTGGTACAATGATGAATGAATTGTAATAATTGTGATTATTGTGAAACATGTTTTTTTCTAATGGTGTTCTTCTTCTTTTGGCTGCTTCCATTAGGGGTTGCCACAGCAGATCATCTTCTTCTATATCTTCCTGCCTTCTGCATCTTGTTCTGTTACACCCATCACCTGCATGTCCTCTCTCACCTCATCCATAAATCTTCTCTTAGGCCTTCCTCTTTTCCTCTTCCCTGGCAGCTCTATCCTTAGCATCCTTCTCCCAAAATACTCAGCATCTCTCCTCTGCACATGTCCAAACCAACACAATCTCACCTCTCTGACTTTGTCTCCCAACCATCCAACCTGAGCTGACCCTCTAATATACTCGTTTCTAATCCTGTCCATTCTCGTCACACCCAGTGCAAATCTTAACATCTTTAACTGTGCCAACTCCAGCTCTGTCTCCTGCTTTCTGGTCAGTGCCACCGTCTCCAACCCATATAACATAGCTGGTCTCATACCATCCTGTAGACCTTCCCTTTCATTCTAATTGATATCCGTCTGTCACAAATTACTCCTGACACTCCTCCACATATTCCACCCTGCCTGCACTCTCTTTTTCACCTCTTTTCCACAATCCCCATTACTCTGTACTGTTGATCCCAAGTATTTAAACTCACCCACCTTGGCCAACTCTACTCCTTGCATCCTCACCATTCCACTGACCTCCCTCTCATTTACACACATGTATTCTGCCTTGTTCTTACTGACCTTCATTCCTCTCCTTTCTAGAGCAAACCTCCAGCTTCTCCAGGGTCTCCTAGACCTGCTCCCTACTCTTGCTACAGATCACAATGTCATCAGCAAACATCATAATCCACAGGGAGTCCTGTCTAATCTTGTCTGGTAGTGTATTGTTTAAATTTTATTTAATTTTCAACATTTTGAACAAAACTGACAATTTTAGGAATATTAAAAAATCCTACTGATTTTCACTGGAGTAAATTTCCACTTTTAGTGTGGAGGTAGATGCCGCTAGTAAGCGTGTGATGTGACGTCTGCTCAACCTCCACAATGTCCGTCTGTTCTGGCTCATTCATTCTGAAACCACAAAGGCATATCTTCCTGAAGTGTTACATCCTTCTAGGCAGGCTATTACACCTGACACCCTGACCTTTGGCCATATTCTTGTTTTGAGTTTCATTGTCTTGCTAAAATCAAACAGGACCCCATGTCTTTACCTGCTTCTGGTATTATGTCTTCACAATATGTAGTATATTATGTCTGAGTGCAGCTACTTTATTCTCAAGCTATGTCTATCCCTTCCCTAACAAAACAAGGAATTTAACAAATCTTTAAAATTTAATAAATTAATCACATAAAGAGTACAATATTCAATCTGTTTATGAAATTACTCTTAGAAATTTAAAATTGCCATACATTTTAGTTTGTTAATTTTTATTTATAATGTTCAGATTAAAAAATAGTGAAATAGACTGCCACTGCTAGCATTAAGAACACATATTGGTTTCTTTCAACCTAAAACAACCTCAACTGTTACATTTCTTAAAACACTACTATTATGAACATAATAGCAATATCACCAATTAATAACAGTTTCTGTATGTTATCTTTTCAAGGGACAAGAACTATTCAATGCACCACAACATCATCTGGTGTAGTGCTGCCTCTGTCGGAGGATAACTCATCATGTCATGATTTTTTTTTTGACAGTTTAGGTGTTTATACGTTTTTATTTCTAACATTTTTTGTTATTATTTCATTTGTTTCTCCATCTACTTTCTTGTGCCTGTGTTTTCAAGGCTCAGTTATGTCATCTGCCACAGTTCAGGGAAACATATTGTTGTGCTACAGCCAGGGCCGGATTTATATGAAAAGAGGCCCTAGGCTATTCCACTTATGAGGCCCTTTCACCTTCCATTTTTAAGTTTGTAAATTACATGAGAAATAATAAAATTTTGCTAACAATTTGAATGTAGGCCCCTCTTGATCTTGAGGCCCTAGGCTGAAGCCTAGTTAGCCTATAGGAAAATCCGGTTCTGGCTACAGCTGTTATTGTGTTATTGTGACATGTCACAGATATCACTTTGAATAAGAGCAGACCACGCCTTTATCTGCAGGGGTTCCATCAAATCTGCATTTTATTCTATTTATTTGAAAATTTTGTCTCAATAAATGTGATTATGTATTATGGGATAGACTCCTTAAGATTTGGGAGAGCAGCACAGTCCACAGATGTTAGTGTCTTGATTGCACATTCAGTTATTGTCTGTTTTTACCTACATGTTTATTACTCTTTAATTTAATATTGTTTTTTTTTGTATCAGTATGCTGCTGCTGGAGTATGTGAATTTCCCCTTGGGATTAATAAAGTATCTATCTATCTATCTATCTATCTATCTATCTATCTATCTATCTATCTATCTATCTATCTATCTATCTATCTATCTATCTATCTATCTATCTATCTATCTATCTATTCCTCCAATTCTCACTAAAGTCCTCTGGAATACATGCTGCATTTATTATTTTATTTAATCAGCTAGAATTAGTTCAAATGAAATGGCTCTGATGAGCTATGTTGCTAAAAGACAGCCTCCCTACCACTTTTTTGTTGTCTCTAATAAGGGAGTATATTGCACAGTCTCTGGGACAATGATACTTTAAACTGAAAAGAACAAAGTATGAAATGGCAGCCTCACTTTCCAGGGTTTGGTGGAATAGAAGCAAAAATCATCAATTTTGAACCTAGCTGCTAGCAAACATAAAAAATTATAGCATGTTGAACTCTTGCAAACTAAAGGGGGAGTGTTTTGTTGGAAAATATTTATACTGGCATTTAATTTCATGTTTATAATGGGGGGATGTTTTATGTATGTGCATTGCAATAGAGAAATGGTTCATATCACAAATTATTAGAATATTCTAAAACAATTTGACGATTGGGTGTGCAATAAAATAAGAAAATAATTAATAACCTATATGAAAAAAATAATAGCCTTGCCAAAAAAGCATGATGTTAATAATTAATTCATCCTATAGATTATTATTTATGAATAAAGTACTAAATTTGTGAACACTGTATAATTGTGTGTTGATTATTTAGTACTAGGGCAAAAAAGAATTGTTATGTTTAGAAAGTTAACCAGTTGTAACCGGCACTGTGCACACCACAGAATATAAAACTACAAATCTCACAAGATTCAAAACCTGGTTGGTTTTAACCTGCAGGGACATTAAGACATTTTTTTTGCTTAGAATAAAATTAAGGCCAAGTTGTTGGCCATATAGAGTATGCACATTCACATGGATTTTGCCTCAGGTACTCCAGTTTTCCTTACACATCCCCAGAATGTGCAGGTTAGGTTAACCATCACTTCCAAATTCACTTCATTTTGAGTGTGAAAGCACATGTATATGAAAACCCAGAGATGAACTCCCACCCTGTCCAAAGCTCATTACTGCCTTGTGCCTAGTGCTGCAGGAATAGGACCAGGCCCCCACAAGCCTGAAATAGATTAAGTGAGATTGGGAGAATATGTTGTTAAACTTTACTAGTCTAGTCTTTGTAGTGATATACCTTTGTGAATAGAAATTACATTTCATAACTTCCTTTATTTTGACAGTATTAGAGCCACATTGCTACGATTTTTGGTCCCTACAGCTTCAACACAATTTATTTTTTATACAGACTACTATGCAGAAAAAAAAAAAAAAATTTTTTAAATCTCACAAGTAAGTGCTTAGCTGTTGTGGCTTTATTGACTTTTACCTTTTCCACTTAAAGGAATACTCCACAGCAAAATCATATTTTGTATGGTACTTACTATGTGTAGTTGTAGTGATAGGAGCATGAGCATTGCTGTTCCAAAATTTTATTCTCATGTTTTTGTGAAGAACAGACATGTGTTTTTCACACTGAGCTTTCGACTGGATAACTGACATGTGGATTATGTGACACAAATAACGTGAGATTTTTTTTTCTACAGTATTTTCCATGAACACTTTTTTCTAAATTGTTTGTCATTGTGTAACACTGGTCACTGTTGGCTTATACCATATTACAAACATTTTTATCTCCATTCTGCAAGAAAACATGAGATTTTTTTTGTCTGTCACTACAGACTACAGACTATTTGGGTTAAGTAACATATAAATAAAATATAATTTTTGGGTGGTGTATTCCTTTAAAAAAAAGAGTACATTTTACAGCAAACTTAATTTTTTCTCTGTTTTGTAGGATTTTGATATACTATCCACTTTCCAAGGATAATAATCAATAACATACCCAGGAGGACGGCATAATAATGTGAGAATTGAAAAAGAAGTTTTAACTTGGTGTGAAAGACAGCCCCCCATACACAGACAGACAGACACCAAATGTCCAAAACACACACTATTTATTAGAAATACTGCACACACACAATACCGTGTACAAACCACAAGGCTCAGTCCTTTTCAGTTCTCTTCAGCTGCCTCCACTCCTTTCTCGCAAGCTCAGTCTCTTCCCTCTAATGGAGTGAGACGGCCCCCTTTATAATGCCCCGGATGTGCTCCAGGTGCTTCCTGATAGACTTCTGATGGCACTTCCTGGTGTGGCGGAAGTGCTGTATGAACACCCAGAAGCACTCCAGGTGTTCCTGGAATTACTTCTGGCAGCACTTCCGGTTGTGGCAGAAGTGCTGTATTCCAGGGCTCCTTAATCCTACAGGACGCCCCCTGGCCGTGGCCATGGGCCCCCATGCAGACCAGGGCGGACTGCCCTCGTGTGGTGCAGGGGAGGTATTGTCCATTTGTGGTCCTTCCAGGCATTCCGGCTGGGGAGGGTCACCAGCAGTCTGCCACATTGGTTAATTAATTATCAGTTTTGCCTTCAGGAATACCGGTAATTAATCAAATAATTTGGCAAGGTTCCTACTTTATTTACCTTGCCTTTCTCTGCTGTCAGTGCAACTCTGATTTACACCTTTCTTATCAGATGAAGTCCAGACTGATCCTGGTACAAGGTGGAGTTCAGTGACTTAGTTTGGAATCCAAGTGGGAGAAAACCCAGCTGGATGCCTGCATCCTTGTTAAATCTGCTTTCTTAACACTAGAATCCTTGAAACCTGCAAAAATATTTGTAATGCAGGGCCACCTTAATTTTACCTCATCACTGCACCAATTGCACACTGATAAGTGCCCCTTTGTTTTGCAAATGTATCAATTGGCCATAGGCAGGCAGGCAGCCTGCTATACAATTCCCCACCGAGGCAGCTAAATTCAGACACAAAATTCTCACACCTGAAGTCTCTTTATCTGGGAGTGAGGTGTCTGGAATTGTATAGGAAAATAATATATATCGTTATTTGAAATATATTTCATGTGTGTTCTATGTCTACAACAGTCTGGATAAATGTTGGATGCAAGGCAGGAAATGCTGAACACATAACTAAAACAGAATTTTTTTTCATATGTTATGGTAATAATGACAAAATGTTGATGTGAAGTGTATAATGTCTGAAAACTGAAGTCCAAATATCAAATAAACACTTTCACAAAAGGTATAACAAAACAAGTGCGCTTTTATTCAAGAAAATAACCAAAGAAAAAAAAAATTGTTCAATGTACATGTTACTGGCAATGTGTAAAAACTGAAGCCCAACTATTAAACAATACGAAGTAAAGACATTTGCATGCGTGTGTGTGTTTGTGTGTTTCGCAGTGAAAACGCAGTTGTCTCCCTGTGTTTAGCGATCTGAGTAGTAAGCTGCTATTATTACTAATATTATATATTAAAAACATACATTTGATTTGAGTCTCCAACAAATCAATGAAACAAGTGTGCTTTTGTTCAAGAATAAAACTGAATAAAAACTGAATTTAAAAAAATTACACATAAAAACACACTTGTTTCGTTATACAATCTTTATTTGAAAACACTGTCAGATTGGGGGGAACATGAACATGACTGAGAGAATGAAACTGAATAACAAAAACAGTAAGTTTACAAGTACCATAAATTTACACCAGCTGTTACAGACTCATAATATATAATAGTAATAATAATAGCAGCTCACTACTCGAAACAATAAATGCAGGGAGAATATGGGATTGAACCAGCAACCACTTGTTCTAGAGACAGCTATTCTTACCTTTGCAGCAGCCAGCTCTATTTCACATCAATTGATGTTTGGGCTTCAGTTTTTACACATTGACAGCAACATGTTGACTGAACAATTTCAGTTTCTTCGGTTAAATTCTTGAATAAAAGTGCACTTGTTTTGTTAAACCTTTTGTGAAAGTGTTTGATATTTGGAATAAAGTCTTCATACATTATACACTTCACATCATTATTACTATAACATGGAAAAAGTTTCTTGCCTCCAATTTCCTGTCATCCAACATTTATCCAGATCGTTGTAGACACAAAACACACATGAAGTGTATGCATTCCAAATAACCATATGCAATTCCAGAAACCTCACTCCCAGATACAGACTTCAGTTGTGAGAATTTTGGGTCTAACTTCAGCTGCCACTGTGGAGGATGGGATAGCAGGCTGCTTGCTACTGGTGCTGACTGACACATTTGCACAATAAAGATGCTGATGAGGAGGTGCAAGGGAATTTAAGGTGGCCCAGCATTACAAATTTTGTGGGCTTCAGGGATTCTAGTCTAGTGCCTACTTTGTCCTACAGTGTCACCTATGTGCACACTACACTGCCCCTGTTCCACTAGTTTCTGACTATAAGTGAGCTACAACCTCATTCTTCTTTGGGGATGCATGTGTTTTAGGCAATGGGCACGGGTTAATTGTTAAATATCTACTTTTTTATAAAACGTTTTATAAAGCACTTATATAACTATGACCTGCTTAAAGATACTATCAAGTAATGAAAGTTATAACTGTCTTCTGGTATTTATGAAGTTAAACATTGTTGTGTGTCACCTGTGCAATAGCATATCTATTAGCTTGAGTGGTTGACTCAGCATTTGTTATTGGCACCAGCCAGTGCACAGGTCAGCAGCCAGCAGATATCAGTCTATGCAAAATAAAACAGCTGAAAGAAAATGGGGGTTTTGTTCTCACTAGACTCAGAGAAGGTTCAGAGAAGAAGGCACTGTGTGGCTCTCTATGCAGAGACAAAAGGGTTTAAAAGGGGAGCCGAGGAAGGCTGGAGGAGGTGGAAGGGTCACAAGTAAAAAATGCATCTGAAAAGGTGCATAACTGTGCAAGTCACGACAGATTGATCTCACACTTTAGGGCTGAATGAAACACCAGTACAGCATTCAGGGAATTTTCCATGTCCATAACAATGGAGAAGTAGTAGTCAGGGATGTAAATAGTTATAGCTTATTTCTTTTGTTAGTGTAATTTCGCTTAAAGACACTAATGTAACCTTAAAGAAGAATAAACATTTCATTTTTTTACAGTCCACGTTGTCCTCTTTTATCCTCTATGCTCTTGGAGGTTTTACAGTATTTAAATGACAGTTTTAGAAAGTGACAAGTCTAATGTTAAATATATTTTTAAATGAGATTTCACCAATATGTGGGGGCTCTGATTTTTTTTACAGGCAGAATAGTAATGACTGTGATGTTTAAATGAAATTGCCAATTATCACTCATTCTTTCCAATAAAGACAGAGGCAGTGGTGTGGTCTGAAATAAAGTATCTCCATATTATCAAGTGATATGTGCCATAAAGGTGGTGTCTTCACAGCTTATGCAATTTTATATAGTAAATATTAGTATGTTTTTGTACCTAGTCTGAATTAATTGTAATTTTATACTATAACTAATATTTTGAGAAAGATTTTTTTTTCCATCTAGAATAAAAAACTTTACAGTTGGGGTTAATCTAAATATGTCAAAACACATGAATTACTGAATTGTAATCAAGTCTTCGCAGTAAATGTGTTAAGTGTCTAATTACCCAGTATAGCAATATGCACTGTATACCATTTTATAATCCGTTTATTTTGAGTATGTTAGGAAATCTTTCAGTAAAAACTGCATTTCAGCAGGTTGTTGTTGATCATGCTATAGTCATATACCAAGACAATTGTCATGTGGTTGTTGTATACAACTAAATGTAAGCAGACTTCATTTTGGGGACTTTGGAGTCCACAAGTATTGTACAGTAAGCCATAGATGATTATCACACTGAGAAGCTGAGCAATAATAAAATTGAGTTTGCATTTAGCATTTACATACAATATCTAACCAAACTATTAACAAACTATTTTAAACTTTACTATTTACCTGAGAATTAAAAAAATGTACAACAGAAGCCTGTTCCCGATCATGTTTATGCTACATTTTTTATGATCCACCCTATATTAATGTTGAAATTATATGTGTAAACAGTTTACTCAACAACCAGTAACTATAAGTAAAAATTCAATACCTAAAGCCAGACACACAATGTGTGATTTTGGCACAATATTAAGCTCAATTTGCAGTCGTCAACATTTTCGGCCCAAATTTTAGCTTCATCAGCTGCTGTTTGATGTTCATTATGAGAAGGGTTATGATGCTGGATTGCATCAAACAATTGGACTGTTGTACATTTGGAAGAGTTTCCATCATGTCAGAAATTTCAATCAGCTGTCTTGTAGTGTTAACAATCTCATGAGCTGACTTTCTGATGTTGGCATTAAATTTCGAGAAACTCATTGTGCAGCAACCGCAATGAGTATGTATTGTACATTGTGTATTGCTGTTGTTCTCAACGTAAATAAGACAAAATGTATTGCCATTCATCTTTGTGTAAAGCTTTATTGCAAAATGTCAATAGGAAAAAACTATTTTAGGGCCAAATTCATTATATTCTGAGCACTCACATCATGACATTTCAGTCAGACCAAACGGGCTTGTGCAGTTTGAGCACATATACATAGTCGACCCTTCCTATATGCACATCACAGTCAACAGACTGATGGGTGGAGGTTCCCATCTAATGGTGTTATTGCTGTTTCAAGAACCTTTAAATTATCATCATTGACAGTCACCTGTTGTGATTATCTTCCAAGCAGAGTGATGGCTTCAAGTCAACACTGGTCAGGTGTGCAGAAAAGAAAAACACAAAAACATGAGAAAACAGCTTGTGCAGTACCTACAGGTGTGTTTAGAAATCTACATTTGTTTAACTTCCATTATATCAGTTGCCACACTAATAAAGCTAGTGGTGTACTGGAGTAATAACAGAGTAACAATAGCATTAAGTGTAACAGATATGATATTGAGTGTTTAGCAGATATTATCTGACAGATAGTTGTAGATTATTAATTAGCAAAAGCTTTAGATTCATCAAAAATTTCGATCTCAGATTTCAATGGATCTTGATGTTTTAGTGTCACTTGATACTGAAAACATCGATATCTCGATGATGAGTGTGTGTCTGTGCGTCACAGTTTCTTGAGGACAGTCTAGGGCTAAAACGGCTGAATGGAAGAATACCAAACTTGAAACTTAAGCCTGTTATGAGATGATGATGTGCTGATTAGTATTTGATCCAAACCCTGTAAGAGAAATAAGCACTAAAGAGGAACCCTCAAATAAATTAATTCTGTAACTAATTATGAATTCTTCTTTTCAATTGGTATTATTACGACCTATTTTATGTCAGAAAGATCAGCATCAGAGCAGTAAATAGTTACTAAAATGTTATAGAATAGTTTGGGAAACTTGGTTCCTAGGGTGCAAAGCCTATAAATGCTCAAGTCCAAATTTTTTGATTGTTGCTTTGTTCACTTATAATATATATTATTTAACTTTGTTAAATTTTCTCATTACCTTTACTTATTATTTACTATTATTTTACTGTTTTACTATTATTTTACTTTTCTTGGCTCTCGGTTTTTACAGTCCTCCTCTTCCATTTTGGATAAACAGGCATTGGTCTTTTTGAAACTACAGGCCTACATATCTAATATTTGAGGTTTCAGGAAAGGCCTGCTTTAATTATTCTGGCACTTTTGGAGTCACAGGCCTTTTGGAAGTTTTAATGGCTGAAATTTACAATCTTAGTCTTATAAGCTTGCTTTAAAGGAATAAAAGCTGGTATTAATCATAAAGTTCATCATTACATTTCAAAGTTTAAGGTAAATCTATATAAAAATATATTTCTTCTAAATATTTATTTATTGTTGTAAAAATGAGTAATTCAGACCTCTTTTCTTATCCACTGTAACACCACTGCATTTATCACAGGATTTATCTGTCAGCTTTGATATAAGTGACATTCTTTTTCTACCTTAGATCCTTGAAAGTTAGTTATGTGTTTTTATGCATTTGTGTTGAAACGGCATGTCTATTTCTGCTGCTTGCTGTTATCTCAGTTTCATTCTTGCTTGTAATAAGGCAGTACAGATCTGGCATCTGCTCTGAAGATATGCTATGAATTTTAATATCCATCAAATACCATGTAAAACATTTTAGAATGACATTTAAAAACATTAAAAACTATACATTACTGTGAAATAAAAGTGATTTTACATGGACATATTTTGTAGCAACTAAATATATAGGATTATAAATCTATAATCCTATATACAGTAAGTAGTAGCTGCAAGGTATTCATACATAAAAGATTTTTTTCCTCCTCTACTAGTTTAATCATTCTTCATTTCACCAACAGTATTGTAAATGAGATCAAGTTTGCTACTAATGTCCACCACAATCTCATTTACTGCGCTAAATGGAACCTCAGCATTTTGTCTCAGTGAAGCACTGTCCTTTTGGCCTGCTGCAAAAGGTGGTATTATGGGTCTGTTTGATGTGCCAGTGCATAAACATTCTGTAATATTGTGTAAAGCTGAGTAACTGTGGTAGGTGCTAATGGGTAAAGACATAGCTCCTGCTGTTTTGACAATATTCTGTGAAGTTTAATGGAAGACTAAATATACTTTCACAGTAATTTATGCCTTTTTATTATTTATTTATTGTTTCTTTTTATCAGATGAACTTCCTTTATGTCCTAGGATCCAAGATGGATGCAATAGTGTTATGTGGCAACTGAAGAAAGTTAATCCTAAAACTGTATATTGTAACATATATATATACTTCATCAATACTTTCTGGTTGAACAAATAGTATCATATTTAATGTTTCCTATTTCTTGTATCTGCAAAAGGAAAAAAAAAAAACAAGATCTTAATCTTGCTCATCACAGTACCTTTCACCAATAGTTCTCCTTACTACAAAATAGGGAGTTGTGTGAATTTATTATAGACTATGATTCTGGCATGTCAAAATTTAGCCTCACTGCATGAGGCTGTCATCTCTGGTTCTGTTTATTTTGCTACAAATTACAGTTCAGGCTTCAGTAGAGCTATATCATTTACATTAGGCCTCACTATGCAACAAGGTCATGTTAAAGTACAATTTTTTTAATATATGAATTTGAAAAATATAAGCTCATGTTAAATTCTGTCTGTTGTTCTGTATTCCCTCTGCATGCAGTTTTAGTATATTAACTGAACTTTTAGAGCAGCTGACTCAGTTACTCTTTGATACGTATTCTTCTTGGTTATTTTATTCTTAAAAAGTCCCAATTGTAAGCCTTATTTTTTACCCATACTAAATATATATTCTGCCATGGTGTAGCAGGTTATTTTCTCCCGTTTATGGCTATATATTAGACTTACGTGAGTCTGATGTTAAGTTACATTCATAGCTCTGCCTTTTTCCATTCTAACCTTAGAGTTGGCAGGCAGTGAAGTATAATAGCTAGCATATCTTAATATAAATCATAAGGATACAAGTATAATTTCTGTCGCTCAGCCAGTGTGTGATTCGTATTAATTCATGTAACCTTCCTGTTCTCCAATTATACAAAATATATGTGTAAACAAACACCATCATCTAGCCAGTCACCTTGAGTGACGATATCTTCCAGATATATAATAAAGTTGTGCTTTTTCCAGCCCCATCTCTCTACCTGACCATAAATGTGACCATCAGATTTATTTCACTAGTCTTCAATGTCTGTTTCTATAGCCTTGCTAAAAGCATTACCAATCTTTCTCTGTCAGTGTCCCTGTCATCGACCAGAAAATCATTTGTCTCAGCACCACTTTCTACTCAGTCTTGGATAAATTAGCAGCTTTGAAACAAAGAGGTTTCCTACATGCACGTAACTTCAGTGACAACTGTACATGGAGATCTATGAAAGAATCAGAATGATGGTTACTATAACCTCAGGAAAAAACTGCCCTCACCTTGTATGCTTAGAACCTGTGACCATGTAAGAACTTATAAGCCTTTACGTAATGCAGCAAATAATGTGCTGATATCACACAAAAGAGCTCTTGGGTCTAGATCTTCCTAGTTAAAAACTCTTACAAGTACATCTCTGTTATCCTAGCATCCTCTATGTAAAGGGACAAGAAAGCTATATTTTCTGTTTAAAAAATCTAAACTTCCCCATCAAACCTTTTTATTTTCCTCTTATACTGCTGCATTTGACGACCCTCTTCTTACGTAAGACTTTGAAATTGAATTTTTTATCAATCACTCATTGTTTTATGAATTCTTTGTGTCTTTTCATTCTTTATACTTTTCTATACTTTGTAATACTGATTTTAATATTTTCATAATGTACTGAGTATGACATAACTGCGTTATGAATAATATGTTGATTGTTTAAAGCCAAGATTCTTCCACTCTGCTTATGGATTTAATATTATTTTCAAATATGAATTTTAAAATAAATGTTTGAAGTGGTTTTATACAATGTGCCTAGTCAATAATAATTAGAAATCAATGTGTCACTGTGGAATGTGAGCCTAATGTAACATGAGGTGAGACACAAAAATAACCGGACTGGACTTGGGGCTTTCCTGGAAAACCGTCTGGAGGTGAGCTGGACGTGAATCATAAATCTATATCCCCTCCTACACGCCCTTTCAAACAACCGACTGGCTAGGTATATCCTGTGAATAGCCCAGTCAGTATTTGCACAACAATCGCTACACGAGTTGCTGTGATAATGTTGGGTGAAAAAATCGAACAGCAAATCAACATCAAGTTTCTGTAAAGCAGGTTTTGACTGACAAAAACATTCCTGTCTTCCATCATCCTCCCTATTCACCCGATTTAGCTCCCTGTGATTTTTACTTGTTCCCGAAAATCAAAAGTGACCTGAAGGGAATTTTACTTCAATGTATGAAGTGAAGACAAAAATGGCAAGTATGTTGAAGAGCCTCAAGCAAGAAGACTTCCAGCACTGTTTCAATCAATGGAAGATATGTATGGAGCAGTGTAAATATATATTTTTTTTACCAATCCAGTTATTTTTGTGTCTCACATCGTATATGCATGTGAATCTCTATAAATACGGTATACAGTATACTGTGCATAAGGAATGGGGGGGGGGGGGGCTCTTATTATAAAATGTACAGCAATTCCCATTTAGTCACTGTCAATACTGTGATTTTGTTTTGTTCAGATTTCTAACAAAATAGCAAATCATCTTACTATCAAACTCAACTATAATTTCATGAACAAAAAAGTCACAGGGAGTGAGATCTGCAAATTGAGGGAGTGCAAAAGAACATCTACAATGTTTTTGATCAAAAACTCTCTGAATGATAAGGTAGTGTGTGCAGGTGCACTGCCATGGTGCAAAATGCAGTTTTGCATTCATCACTGATGAATAATGTTACTAATTGAAAGCCTGTCTACAGAGAAACTCTTTATTAAAAGGTCCATCAGTTTACAAAAACACAGGAAAAAAAGAGGAAAAAAAATTGCTGATGGTCATGAGCATGATTGTAGAATTAATGTCAAATACACAATCGATCAACTCACAATACCACTTGCCAGACAAATTAACAAGACTGTAGGCATATCTAGCATATAGATACCTAGCAGCATATACGATAACTGTACACTACAATCCTGTGCTACTGACGAGTTCCAGGAATATTTGCATCCTTGCATCCCCGTTCATATATATATATATATATATATATATATATATATATATATATATATATATATATATATATATATATATATATATATATATATATATCCATCCATCCATCCATCCTCTTCCACTTATCCGAGGTCGGGTCGCGGGGGCAGCAGCTTGAGCAGAGATGCCCAGACTTCCCTCTCCCCTGCCACTTCTTCTAGCTCTTCCGGGGGAATCCCAAGGCGTTCCCAGGCCAGCCGGGAGACATAGTCCCTCCAGCGTGTCCTGGGTCTTCCCCGGGGCCTACTCCCGGTTGGACGTGCCCGGAACACCTCACCAGGGAGGCGTCCAGGAGGCATCCTGATCAGATGCCCGAGCCACCTCATCTGACTCCTCTCAATGCGGAGGAGCAGCGGCTCTACTCTGAGCCCCTCCCGGATGATTGAGCTTCTCACCCTATCTTTAAGGGAGAGCCCAGACACCCTGCGGAGAAAACTCATTTCAGCCGCTTGTATTCGCGATCTCGTTCTTTCAGTCACTACCCATAGCTCATGACCATAGGTGAGGGTAGGAACATAGATTGACTGGTAAATTGAGAGCTTTGCCTTATGGCTCAGCTCCTTTTTCACCACGACAGACCGATGCAGAGCCCGCATCACTGCGGACGCCGCACCGATCCGCCTGTCGATCTCACGCTCCATTCTTCCCTCACTCGTGAACAAGACCCCGAGATACTTGAACTCCTCCACTTGGGGCAGGATCTCACTCCCAACCCTGAGAGGGCACTCCACCCTTTTCCGGCTGAGGACCATGGTCTCGGATTTGGAGGTGCTGATTCCCATCCCAGCCGCTTCACACTCAGGTGTGAACCAATCCAGAGAGAGCTGAAGATCACGGCCTGATGAAGCAAACAGGACAACATCATCTGCAAAAAGCAGTGACCCAATCCTAAGTCCACCAAGCCGGACCCCCTCAACACCCTGGCTGCGCCTAGAAATTCTGTCCATAAAAGTTATGAACAGAATCGGTGACAAAGGGCAGCCCTGGCGGAGTCCAACTCTCACTGAAAACGGGTTCGACTTACTGCCGGCAATGCGGACCAAGCTCTGTCACCGATCGTACAGGGACCGAACAGCTCTTATCAGGGGGTCCGGTACCCCATACTCTTGGAGCACCCCCCACAGGATTCCCCGAGGGACACGGTCGAACGCCTTTTCCAAGTCCACAAAACACATGTAGACTGGTTGGGCGAACTCCCATGCACCCTCCAGGATCCTGCTAAGGGTGTAGAGCTGGTCCACTGTTCCGCGACCAGGACGAAAACCACACTGTTCCTCCTGAATCCGAGGTTCGACTATCCGACGGACCCTCCTCTCCAGAACCCCCGAATAGACTTTTCCAGGGAGGCTGAGGAGTGTGATCCCTCTGTAGTTGGAACACACCCTCCGGTCCCCCTTCTTAAAGAGGGGGACCACCACCCCAGTCTGCCATTACTCAATTACTCAATATATATATATATATTGTCACACACGTGCGACTAGGAGGGAGATGAATGGACCAAGTGGAGGTAATTACCTGCCAGGCCAGGAGGTGGCGGGGTGCACTAAACCTTATTCTGTTATCTCTGCAGGCCAAATATGGGAAAACCTGCCTGATTTAAAATCAACGTCACTTCCGGTGCCGAGAAAGACGTCACTTCCAGTTCCGGTGCCAAGTAAGACACCACTCCGGTTTCTGGTCTCAGATGACATCACTTCCGGTCTCACGCTTTAAAACTGCCATCTTCTCTGCCACCAGTTCAATTCAGTCTGGAGCTCAATCTATGCACATCAGTGCTTACTTAACCCTTTTACAGCCAGGGACAATATACAGGTGGCTGCCCCAAACCTTTCCAGTGTGTTGAGACTCATTCTTTTACT